>NC_090320.1:176693686-176994495 GCF_040869045.1 Eurosta solidaginis
TAGTTCACTTTGCGATGCTCATACCCATGCCATATCCAAACAGTCGTACGCTTTCCAAAAATCCATGTGTATCGTACTTTCTTCGATAACGTGCTATTTTATGAGTGGTATGAGAACCTCCGTGAATGGAATACTTCCCGGATACACCTCCATCCGTATATAGTCGGTACCTTCTTCCACAATCCACAACACCCAATGTCCTTCGACCCTTCGACCTGAAAAAAAAATTTTTTTTAACTATTTACGTGTAATATACTTTTATTACCTTTATTATATTTCCTTTTTCCGAATTTGCTCTCGTCGATCTGTACAATTATTCCGGGACCCCCAATCCTTCCCTGAGCTTCCTGCTGTGGTATTTGATATAGTACAACTGCCTCACGACAGTAGTTCTACCAATCGCTTTTAGTTGCACTAGACAGGACTGTGCCCTTGAAAAAATATTCCTTCCGGACTTGTGACTGCTGCCAATGACACGCGTATGCATACATTAAATAAAAAATATGTGCCAGACCAATTTTTGCGTTTTCAAAAAAAAAAAGTGCCCGTTGTCCTCGAAATGTCGGCCTTTGACCGGCATACCCCTTTCCGACATCGGAAACTTCCAACGGTGTTGTTTCCTCTGCATGATACCTGCATTTGAGTTTTATGCAGTCTACACTTCTTCTAGGTCAAAACTGAACCGAGTTTTTCCGCTAAGAGAATACACGACTCGCGTGTTTTACATTCCTCGTAAATCGCGAATAAATTCCACATCTCATTTATTTTTGATACCTTGAGAATATTTGATTTTCTTCCACTACTAAAATCGTCGTGTGTCACACCACTGTTGGTGGAATTGACATCATTGCAATCTAATAAGAAATCACATTTAACACACTGGAACAAAAATAATACAAAAACCTACCAACTGGAACTGGTGGCTTCGCGAACCACAGTATTTTATGAGTAGAATACCTTTCCCCGTAGGCGGTCTACGGCCGCGCTTATAAAAAATAACCCTTAGCCGGTCCAACACCGGCTTCGCGAACCACAGTATTTCTGCATAGAACACCTTTCCGTGTAGGCGCTTATGAAAAATAACCCTTAGCCAGTCCAACACCGGCTTCGCGAACCACAGTATTTCTGAGTAGAACACCTTTCCGCGTAGGCGCCCTCCGGCCGCGCTTATAAAAAATACCGCTTAGCCGGTCCAGCACCGGCTTCGCGAACCACAGTATTTCTAATTAGAACACTTTTCCTCTAAAGTGTGTAAAATCAGACGAATTTTGCAATGAAGACGAACCCACTGCACCATAAGATAATAATAGGGGGCAGGACCCCAGAATCCTATTACTACTACTACTGTTAATTTGTGGAAATGGATATGGTAAGACTGCACTTATTCTACTTGGTGTTTTTTAGATGTGGCAGCACAGGTTTGTAATGTCATAAAATTTATATACGTATACACATATAAAAGTGGTATAGAAATTTGCAAACTTTAACAACAAATAACTTTTAAACTGCAAGTTTTCGCACTTTAATATATATATATTTGTGATCGGGAGAACTCCCTCTTTCATTTGATACCAAAATTTAACTCCTAACTCGGGGGGTGCTAAACTAAATCGCTGCCTGGAAAGGTCACGGTTCTACACAAATTCGTTGTGGCGGAGATCGTTGATGAAGTCATAATTGGAGTGGACTTCTTAGTTGACCATGACATCAGGATCGACATGCAATGAAGGACTATGTGCTATAGAAACAATGATGTACCACTTAACTTCAGTTTGGAGAAGGGGTTCAGCAGTAAGCGAGTGCTGGTGGAGGAGATTCGAGAAAGACCACCAAAGTCAAAGGCAGTAGATCGGGCAAAGGCTGATGGAACGAATGGGCCAAACTAATCAAAATCAAAGGTACCTGCGAGAAAAACATTGGCGTTGACAAACCCAATTGGACGCACTAAACTGAATAAAAGAATTTTCCAGAAAGAATGCTAGGGTGGTTTCAAGCCAGCGTGCACTACTCTTGTGAAACGTCAAAACGATACTGATTATGCAAAGCCAATCTGTCAAGATCAAGCCCTACGAAGTAGTTCATTGGCCAAACAACAAACAGAGTGTGAGGGAACGATCCAGGGTTATGAGTAATAAGACGAAACACAGGCACGACAAATACAACAACTCGGAAGGTTTCTTGGAGGGATATTTGGTACTGTTATACAACCCTCACCGCCGGAAAGGTGTTCCATTCAAATTTTGGTGCAGTTGGGAATGCCTGTACAAAGTTGCGAAGAGGATCAGTGATGCCATCTACCGCATACAAACAATTGGGAAACCACGAAATAGAAGGTGCTTCATTTAAAGAGGCTAGCAGCGGTTGGATCGAGAGATTTGTCTGATCGGGACACACACAGATGTAGTTATCAGCCAAAGTTGTTACTCGCGCACACGCACATATGTTGCTCAATTGTCAAGCAGGAGATACAGCAGTTCTAGAAGGCGAAACGTTTAGACTTTAGTAGAAATATGCGAATGAAGCAACAGAGAGTGTATAAGCAGCACAAGCGGAGTAGTCAGGAATCAGTTTGATTTAAACACGCTATTGGTTGTGAAATATAAGTGTTATTGTGAAGTACTCTCAAAGTAGTCTAATAAAGCCCATTTTGCAATAGAGAATATTGGAGTTATTTGTTCAACAGTTTAGCGATTCGAACGTTAGCAGAAGGTTTGGAATAAGCGGAATTTCCCTAAATTCGTTAAAATACTATAAAAGCGCGTTTTTTATTTTAAACTTTATTTATTTGTATGTAACAGTCCTTTGCGCGCCTAGCCTGGAGAGTTACAAACAAACAGACAAGCGAAGCTAATTTAATATAAGCGTTAAAAACAAATTAGAGCATGATCTTATACTACCGTCCTGAGCAGGAAAACGTAAGCTTAACTTACTGGCTTTAAGAAATTCCAGTGCTAAAAACATTTATTCTACTACAATTAACCTTAATATTTAAAAAAAAATACCTTTTGAATATACTCATCCAAAAATAAAACAAGATTTTAAATTTGATGTACAGGTTTTTGGAATATCTTAGATTCCCTATGCAAAAAATCATTAAATCAATTATCCAGGAATTCTAAGCAGTATTAAATAAAAATTACTGCTTTTATTCTCCGAAATTTTATTCAACATGTAATACCTATTTCATACTAAAAATTAATGGAATCACAAATTTGTTATGTGAAATAAATTTTTTTTCTTGGAAAATTTCGTAGAGGCTCTTAGAGCCCGTATTGTGTACACACGTGGAATGCTGAGTAATGACTTATTTTCTTTTGTTGATTTTCCGACTATGTGGATAAATGATGTATATTGGAACGATTTTCCGTCATCCCTTGTCAAATTTTGTTTCGAAACAAATCGTTTTCGGCGTTGTGCAATCATCAGTGTCGATTTTTTTTTCTGATCTGTTGTTTTCGTTAGTCTTGTATTTATAGTTCTTAGGTAGATGAGCAGGTATTGTCAAATGGATGTTTGTGTATATTTATGTGCATGTGCTCTGTGTTCATTGAGAACCGAGGGTGGTTTATACTGATCGCTTTGCGTGGCTAACTGAGGCAGGTAAAAGTCAGTAATTCTAGTCGTTTGACCTTATTTGTGGGTTTATTGCTTTGGTGCGTTTATTTGTTGTTGTGTGTTTGTCTGTTGTACCTGTGTGATTGCTTTATTTCTTGTAAACAAGTCTTAAAGGTTCAAATATTGTGTCAGAAATTGTGTTTATCTGTTCGTTTATTATTCTACCGTCGAATGTTTTCAGTTGGTAGATTTTCATGTTTTCGAGTACGTTCAGACGTCGGCCTTTTGCTCGTCTGTTAAGGACCCTAACTGTTTTGTTGATCTTTGCTGGCCACCATGTGATTCGCGAAGTTGGACTATGGTATAATGTTTGGATTCCGTGTTTTTTTTTTTTAATCTCTAATGTGTTCTCTGAACATCGTTCTTTTTTGTCGCTCTGTTTGTCCTATGTAACTGTGTTGGCATCAGCATGTACGCTTGTATACGCCGTGGCTACTAACTTAGTGTTAGTTCTTAGTTCAGGTGTTATTATTTTATTTTTCATACATTTTTTTTGGTTTTTCATGCGTCCTCTGAGCTTATCTACTAGTGATTTGTTATATCCGTTGTTTCCAGCAATGTTATATATTACCTCAAGCTCTCTCTTATATTCTTCTCGTGTAAGAGGTGTTCTTTCAAGTCTAGGTACCAAATGCCTTAATACTGCATCTCTATGCTGTTGGGGGTGTTTTGAAGTATTATGTCTTATTGTGTCGGTGGCCGTTGGCTTTCTATATATGTATGTCGTAGTTATATCTTTTGGCAACTTTATCAATATTTATAGTGAGGTCTAGATAGTTCATTCCTCCGTCTTTCCCATTGTGAATTTTATATTCCCGTGCTGTTTTTGAGGTACTACAGTACAAGCTCTTCGTTGTTAGTATTTAAAACGCATATTATGTCATCCACGTATCTAACTTAAAATGACACGCCTAATTTGGACTTCAGTTCCTGTATGTACTTTTCTCCCCGATTTTGCATGAAAACTTCTATAAGAATGACTGATGTGGGACTTCCCATTCCAAGACCGTTTGTTTGTCTATATATTTTATTGTTGAATTGAAAATAGTTTTGACGTAAAGTGATTCTTAGCGTGTTTGTGATTTGCATACTTTTCACTTTGTTTTTTGTATTATGAACTATTGATGGGTATACATTAGACTGGGTCAAAAAAAAGTAGCCAATGTCCGCCCCTAAATTTGAAGATTATGTTGAGAGGGTTTCGGAAAAATTTTTTTTAATTTTTTTTTTATCCTTCGAAATACAGCCGAAAACGTTTTTTCGTTGTAATTTGGTTATTTGACTCCGATTTTTTAAATTTATATGTCATTATTTTGGCCTTGAGAAGCTTCACATTTCCGTTTAATGTCCTTGTAAGCTATGAAGTAGTTTTCACATGATGAGGTCAGCTAACAAAATTTTTTTTTTATTTTTTTGTTAACGCGTTCAGCAAATTGAAAAAGTAAAGGTAAAAAGTCAGAAGTCAGAGTCTGACTTTTCACCTCGTATAACAGCTGGTATACTAAATTTTTCACAAAAAGAATTCAGCCCTTCAAATAAGGGAAAAGAGCGGACCACGCCCACATTTTCGTAAGCCGAGTATCCTTCAATATCGTTTTTAAATATTTGGACAGTTTGTAAAATGGTGCCGATTTAGAATTAATGATGAGCCTCATTCGACTGTCTGGCTTGTAGATTTTTGGTTGCGCAATTAGTGGAGGGACCGAAAGGTTCATTTTGACCAATCTATGTGCGATGTTAGAATCTATTATATTTGTTGCATTTTTATACTCAGCGTGCTTTGCACACAGAGTACATTAACTTTGATTGGATAACGGTTTGTTGTACAGGTATAAAATAATCGAGATAGATATAGACTTCCATATATGAAAATCATCAGTATCGAAAAAAAAAATTGTTTGAGCCATGTCCGTCCGTCCGTCCGTCTGTCCGTTAACACGATAACTTGAGCAAATATTGAGATATCTTCTCCAAATTTGGTACACGAGCTTATCTGGACCCAGAATAGATTGGTATTGAAAATGAGCGAAATCGGATGAAAACTACGTCCACTTTTTATATGTATAACATTTTTGAAAACACAAAAATCGTATTATTTAGTAACGTGTGGACTGATATTGAGATTCTTGATATAAACTTGAAAAAAAAAATTTAAATGGGCGTGGCACCGCTCACTTGTGATAAAATCAATTTTACAAATATTATTAATTATAAATCAAAAATCGTTAAACCTATCTTCGGAAGAGAGGTTGCCTTTACTATAAGGAATGCTTTGAAGAAAAATTAACGAAATCGGTTAAGGACCACGCCCATTTTTATATAAAAGATTTTTAAAAGGGTCGTGGACGAATAAAATAAGCTATATCTTTGAAAAAATAGCTTTATAACAATGGTATTTCATTTCCCAAGTGGATTTATAACAATAAATAGGAAAATTTTCAAATTTAAAAAAATGGGCGTGGCACCGCCTCTTTTATGACTAAGCAGTTTTCAATTATTCGGAAGCCATAACTCGAAGAAAAATTAACGGATCGTAATAAAATTGGGTACGCAAATTTTCCCTACAGCAGGAAATATTTCTAAAAAAATGGACGAGATCGGTTAAAGACCATGCCCTCTTTTATATAAAAGATTTTTAAAAGGATCGTAGACGGAAATAATAAGCTGTAATAAGCGCTTCCCAAGGCAGTCGGTTCTATGTACCGGAGCGACTCGGGATTTTTCCCGACCAAGGACTGTCATTTCAGTGTAACCCCATTTAATTTGTTGCGTCCCTCCCACAAATTGTCATCCTCCCAGCAGCTCCTTGCAGCAGGACTGCTCCATATTCTTACTCCGGGAAGGCATCGAATCCAATCCGGGTCCGTCTCCTGACCCCGGTGCTGAGAAATGGTTTTGCTGCATCTGCCGGAAAAGAATCTTTTTAGGACGGTCATACTCTGTTCAGTGTGTCTCGTGTAAGGGATGGTTGCATCGGACAGGTTGTTCTGGGCTTGATCCCAAAACCCGACGTGCACGTAACTTTTATAAATCTTTTGTGGCTCCTTGCTGTTCACGCCCAAGGGCGTCCCGTAGTCTACGTCTAAGCGTCCCCCCCCCCCCCCCCCCCCACTACCTTCCAGCAGCCCCGCTGCTCAGCAAGCCACAACAAGTACCCGCTGCTGCTCGCGCCCCACGGCGCCAACAACTCAAACAGCTGCTACCACTCATAACTACTACCTTCGTAGTAGAGTCGGTAGCAATGCTGAGCATCAGCCCTTACCCCCGTCTTCTCCCCCCCCCCCCCCCCCCCCCCCTCTTGTCCGGCAGCAATCGTGTAGGTCAGGGAAACATACTCTTAGTCCCTACCTCCGTTTGCACCGTTTGCCAGCACAGAATATATATGTTTGCGACATCCGCCCAATGCAGCTCCTGCTTGCCCAAGGACGCCCAGTCCCAGGGCCACAACAGCAATTGCGTCCTGGCCTTCCACAACCCGGGCGTAGTCACCCGTCACTTACCCCCAGATTGGCGGCATCTCCCTTTATGCACTTCAGAATTCTGCAGTTAAACTGTAATGGACTAACTGGGAAAATTACGGAGATAGTCGAGTTCATGAAGCGGCACAACATCCGCATTGCTGCGATTCAAGAGACTAAACTCACAGCAAAATCTGCATTGCAGACCTGCTATGGGTATAATGTCCACAGGAAAGACCGCGAGAGCGGAAATGGTGGCGGCCTCGCGTTTATCATACACCACTCTGTGCAATATTATATATTTGATCCTGGCATCGACCGCAGGGACAATGTCTTAAAACGTCAAGGCCTATCTGTCCGGTCAGGCGATGCAAACCTAGTAATTCTATTATCGTCGTGAAGGGACGTGATTGCTTTGTGCTGTGGGGTGCGCGCTTAGTATACACGACTAAAAAGCTCTTGTTTGCAACAAGGATTAATAAAATATTGTTTTTAAGTGTTTCATACACATCTCCGCAAAATTTTAACTATTTAAAAAATGAACTGTGTAGTGTGCAGAGAAAAGGTTGATCGCTTTGATTTAACAAAAATTAAATGCAGATATTGCAATAGTTATTTCCATGGCCTGTGTGTCAAAATGAACGCCGCGGAAATAGAGTTCATGAAGACACAGAATGTGAAATATCGCTACAACCAGTGCTCGTCTGAGCGCCGAAACTCTTTGAGTCGAGATACATTGGCACCAAATCAACCTTTGAAACAACTAACTAAAACCAGTTTTTCAGCTGAGCAGCTACAACAAAATACCACACAAAATTCCAATAACACAACAAACCAAATGCCAATTAGCGGCACTACGGTAAATGCAGAGAAAAGTGATAAAAACATAACACTTGAACTCTTGTATAACGAGATAATGAGTCTCAAAGCAATAAACATTGATTTTTTGGAGACAGTAAATAGACTGAAGGGGGAGAATATCGCGCTGAAAGAAAAAGTCGTAAAGCTGGAACGTCAAGTGAATTGGAGTGAGCAGAAGCGACTGGAGAGAGACGTTGAAATTGTTGGGATTCCTAACATAGCCACGGACAAAATAGACGAGTGCATTGGAAAAATAATTGTAAACGCTGTGGGTGCCTCTATGTACCGACGTGTGTCGTACGTACGGACGTTTGTCGTACCAGAGAATTTAAACACAATGAGAAGGCGTTTTTTCTAGATTCCAACTTTTTTGCATGTGAACACGTCTTGCACTTCACCACACACAATCCAATTTCAATGTTAACCAGTTAACAGTAGAAAAATCTCTGTCAACAGTTTCAGCTGGTGTATAAATTCTCTAGATTTTCTCTTAATATGATTTCTTTGTGGGAATATAGGTATTTAGTAGGATTAATTATATTTAAATTTTATTATTTGTAGCAATATATTTGCATGTTTTATGATTTAATATGAATTTGAATTTAATTAATATAATTTAGAAATTTTAAAAAAGGTAAAATAAGCTTAATTTCAATGGTAAATGGAGGGTTGAAAATGGCCTTGTGGCGTGCAAATTCGTATATACGATCAAAGTAGCAGATAAGACCACATGAAAGTCATAGTAGGTTTGGCGCACCTGTTAGGCACTCGTTTAAGGCTGCAGGTGTTTCAGGCTCAAACCTCAGTAAAGTTTATTTTATATATTTTTTTTTATTGATGGAAAATCCCGTTAACATATCGAATTATGAATTTTCGATAAGCAAAAGCCGAAAGGTCGATGTCATTTTGCTTATTATTTACCAGGCGCTCATAAAAATTGGCGCGTGTGTGAAATGTATGAAAATAGTTTTTTGGCTTTCGTACGCACATATGCTATTCCTTTTACGCATGAGACTATACCATACAAAACTTCATATTTCCATTTCTGTTCTGATATTTCGAAGTTTCGAATGAGAAGAAAAAAATCTTCTTTTTCCTCGCCGCCTTCACCTGACCCACAAACAAAATAGCAAAAGCGAAATATTTTTGAGGTCGTTCGCACTTGCAAGCGCAATGTATAGAGTTGGGTCGTTTCGTTCTGAACTTGTTCAATTGACCGGGTCTCTCAACTGAACAAGTGAACTAGATCTTCGATTTCGGTTCTATTTGTTCTTTTAGTTCGTTTTACCTAATGTTATTCTTTCTCTCTTCTCGTTCACGAACATTGTAAATTCATACATACATACGTAGAAATTCACAGTGAGCACGAATGTCGATGATGCCACTTATGCGATATGTGTGTATATATTTATGAAACACATCTTTTGTAAGAAACTAATTATTACATTTATGTTCATATTTACAATTTGTGCCTGTACTCTTTCAAATTCCTCGATCTTCCGAAATTTGTAAATTTTTTTGAAGTTAATTATACATATGTATATATATTAACTTATTTATTCATAACACATTTAAATATACCTACACAAAGCATTGCTGCATACACACCCCCTCTATACTTGTTGACTTTTTTCGTCGATCTGAGCGGCAGTGAACAAATTAGCTTGAAAAAAAGGAACAGATGAACAAAAAGAACGAAAGAACCGAATCTCTGAAATGAACAAAAAAGCGCAACTCTAGCAATGTATTCGTAATTATACATGGTCAGTTGATCAGGTCAGAATAAGGTAATCAAAGATTTGAAACGCAAAATAGTCAAAAACGGAAAAAATTGCCAAAAATCGGCGGAATTTTTTATGAACTTGACATTTGCACTTTGTAAGGGTAGAATTAAAAGGGCTATAAAACTGTATACTTGGAATATTATTTCAAATTACAGAAAAAATGATGTAATTAACAAATATAATAAGCAAAATGACATCGACTTTTCGGCTTTTGCTTATCGAAAATTCATAGTTCGATATGTTAACGGGATTTTCCATCAATAAAAAAAAAATATAAAACAAGCTTTACTGAGGTTTGAGCCTGAAACACCTGCAGCCTTAAACGAGTGCCTAACAGGTGCGCCAAACCTACTATGACTTTCATGTTGTCTTATCTGCTACTTTGATCGTATATACGAATTTGCACGCCACAAGGCCATTTTCAACCCTCCATTTACCATTGAAATTAAGCTTATTTTACCTTTTTTAAAATTTCTAAATTATATTAATTAAATTCAAATTCATATTAAATCATAAAACATGCAAATATATTGCTGCAAATAATACAATTTAAATATAATTAATCCTACTAAATACCTATATTCCCACAAAGAAATCAAATTAAGAGAAAATCTAGAGAATTTATACACCAGCTGAAACTGTTGACAGAGAATTTTCTGCTGTTAACTGGTTAACATTGAAATTGGATTGTGTGTGGTGAAGTGCAAGACGTGTTCACATGCAAAAAAGTTGGAATCTAGAAAAAACGCCTTCTCATTGTGTTTAAATTCTCTGATTCTATGGTACCGTTTTTGAGATATTTGCAATTTACCGTTATTCGATAAAACCAAAAAGATGGCTCCCTTTAATTACACATATCTCACGAAAGGGTTAAGGTTTACAGAATCGGAAGGACAATAAAATTTGCTATAAATGCATCCTACATTGTTTTTTGCTCAGCCAAATAGTTTTCGAGATATTAGCTTATGATTTCAGATTTTTTTTTTTTTTATGAAAAAATATGAAAAAAAATTACTCGTTGCGAGGGCAGCATTCCAAAACCACAACTTTTTTCCAGATATTTTTCCTTTACGTAAAGCTCTGTTTAATTAGAAAAAAGATAAGGTATCATCGAAGAAAATCGATGCAAAACTACGTAGGTTATAAGCGATCAAATAAAAATACCCAGGTTGTGCAACTTCAATGTATGTATACATACATATATTAAAGGTATAAAGTGCAAATGGGATATTATCCGAATAAACGAATAACACCATAACAATGATAATACTTTTTCTTTGAATAAATCAAATAGTACTTTTAATACTCGAATTGTTTTATAGCAGGTAGAGTGCTTGCATCGAAAGGAAGAGTGGTTGGGTTCGAAAGCTGCTGTAGGCATGTAGTTATAAACATGTATTTCCGTCACTTATGGGTAAGTATGCAGGTAGATTTTCAAAATTATAAGACACAGAAAATTTTTAAAGCCTCCATCTAAAGCAGGTAGTATTTTCTTTTCCCGGCTTCGTATATGTAAAAAGGAACCTTTCTGTCTAGGTAAGATTTGATTTTTTCAATTTTATTCTTGTTCCGAGTATAAATATGAGTTAATGCGCCTTGAAACTTCATAACATCTGCAAGGCTCGCCGGAGATAGTTCAGTTCATAAGTCAAATTTCAAAACCGTGATTTAGTAAAAAAAAAGAAAATGAGTAAAAGGACGCGAGAATTTGAGTGTAATAACGATCCAGATATGTTCTGTTTCATGTGTGGCCAATATACTATCATAAGGCGCGACGAGTGTTCTCAGATCATATCAAAACTTTATACTCCAAGTATTTTGGCATTGAGCCTAAAAATGCTGAAAAACCATGGACACTGAACACTTTGTGTACATCGTGTCGAGTAGAATTGATTCAGTCGGAATCCGGACAACAAATAAAATTTGATACACCAATGATATGGAGAGAACCTACTTGCCATTCAATAGAGTGTTATATATGTCAAACAAAAGTACTTGGCGTTGGAAGGTCAAGAAGAGTAACCTATGCCAGCGTACCTACAGTGATATTGCCAGTACTACATTCAACGGCAGTTGCGGATCCAGTTCCATTGTCAACAGTAACATCTGAGTGCGGGGAATCAAGTTGTACTGAATTTCGCATGGGAAAGGAGAGAAACGTTCTATCACAAGCACAACTTAATGATTGGATAAGAGATTTGGAACTATCCAAGGAAAAGGCCGAGATCCACACTTCTCGTATGCAACAATTTAAATTTGTATCATCCGATGTTAAGGTGATATATTATAGAACTCGTCACGAACCATTTTCCAAACACTATACCAAGAAAGACAGTATATGCTACTGCAACGACATTCCTGGTTTATTCAAAGAGTTTGGTCAAACATATGATTCAAAAGAGTGGCGATTGTTCATAGACAGCAATAAACTGAGTTTAAAGGCTGTATTATTGCATATTGGTAACAAAAAGCCTTCTATCCCGCTAGCACATGCAGTAGATACAAAGGAAACCTACGAGGAAATGCAAAAACTACTCAAATTTTTTCAAATATGAAGAGCATGATTGGAAAATATGTTCTGATCTCCAAGTCGTTGCAATGCTATGCGGTCTACAAAGTGGCTACACCAAGCACTGCTGCTTCCTCTGCAAGTGGGATAGCCGAGCTCGTAAGGACCACTACGTCAGAAAGGATTGGCCGGAAAGAGTCGAGTTTACCGTTGGTGTGGATAACATCAAATACACCCCTTTTGTCAAGAAAGAGAAAATCATACTTCCACCCTTACACATCAAGCTCGGTCTCATTAAAAACTTTGTTAAGGCTTTGGACAAAGAAGGTGAAGCATTCGACTATTTGAAAACAATTTTTCCAGATATTTCTCAAGCCAAGATAAAGGAAGGTATTTTTGTCGGACCACAAATAAAAAAGTTGATCAACAATAATCAATTCAAAGGACTACTCTCATCAGTTGAGGCAGCAGCGTGGGAATCCTTTGAAAACGTCGTTGCTTCTTTTCTCGGTAGACACAAAAGCCCTAACTACGAGCAGATAGTGAACGACTTAATCAATAATTATGCGAAAATGGGTAAATATTAAAGGCTTATTAAAATTAATTTCCCAAAATTCTATAACTTGTTTACCTAACTAATATTTTCTTTCCAGGCGTAAATATGTCGTTCAAAATTCACTTTCTGCACTCACATTTGAGCTTTTTTCCGGCAAATCTTGGCAACGAAAGTGACGAATATGGCGAAAGGTTTCATCAGCAAATGAAATTAATTGAAAATCGATATCAAGGATTCTGGGACGTCGTAATGATGGGTGATTACTGCTGGTTTCTCATAAGAGAAACAGATCCTATGCTGAATAAGCGTCAAAGTCGAACACATAATTATTTCGACTACATAGTAAAATAAAATTAAGATAAAGATTGTTAGAATATAGTACAAACATAAATAAATTAAAAAAAAAAAAGTTAAAAATATGGGTAATTTCATTCATAAATTGAACTTTTAACTAAATAGAAACAGAGCATAGCTAGATATTTCACTCTTCTTTATACCATACATACGTTTTTAGGTATACGTTGAAATTGCGCTACCTGGGTATTTTTATTTGATCGCTTATAACTTACGTAGTTTTGCATCGCTTTTCTTCGATGATAGCTTATCTTTTTTCTAATTAAACAGAGCTTTACGTAAAAAAAAATATTTGGAAAAAAAGTTGCGGTTTTGGAATGCTGCCCTCGCAAAAAGTAATTTTTTTCATATTTTTTCATAAAAAAAAACAAAAATCTGAAATGATGAGCTAATATCTCGAAAACTATATGGTTGAGCAAAAAACAATGTATGATGCATTTATAGCAAATTGTATCATCTTTCCGATTCTGTATTTGCAATTGCTTGACCTGTTCGTGAGATATACGTAATTAAAGGGAGCCATCTTTTTGGTTTTTTCCAATAACGGTAAATTGCAAATATCTCAAAAACGGTACCATAGAATCAAAAATGAACTCGATTTTTGAAATCAGGGGGTGGTTTTACATACGAATTTCATAACGGCGTCTCTGGTAAATTTTGGCCGTCGACCAGTGTAACTTTTAAATGAGGCGCAAGTTTTTAAGATATATCTATCGTCGCACTATTCAGAAAGGGCCACAAGCTGCCACAACTCTCCTCCCCTCCATTCATACATTGCCCCTACATATGTATGCACATACAAACCAATATTTGTCAGATATTTGAAATTTGATTTCATATTTTTATATACAGAATTACATACATTTTATATCTGTGCTCCTAATACATTTTCCTGAATACAAGGCTTTTTTTCGTGTCATTTGAATTCTACAGCATTGTGTGAAAAAACAATATATGGTTTGACCCTATGTACATTCAACTTGTTTCTGGTTTTGTATGTTGATTATTTTACTGCGGCTTAGTTTTATATCCCCTTGCTCCTGCTGCTACAGATAACGTTTTGAAAGATTATTATATAATAATTAAAGTAATAAACTAATATACCATATTTCGCGAAGCAACCCTTAGGGTCTATAGTAAGAAAAGCCGCCTTTGTAATTGTATGTGAGCTCGTTTACAATATTCCCAGCTCTTCAAATTATAATTGAAACGTGTATGACGATAATACAGGGAGAAGAATGCTGCTTTGTACGAAAATGAAATTAAGAAGGTAGGATATACACACATATGTATATTTTGTCTCTTCCCTAAACTGGAAAAGAAAGTAGGATAGATATTCAAACAAATTAGAAAAAGTACGAGAAATGTGAAAGAGAAATGTTTGCAAAAGTTATGACGAAAACAGCCTTTGACTTGAAGATTTCCCTTTTGAATTATTGTTACAGGTCAATATGATATCTTATCAATTTTATTTTCATACTTGTTTTTAAACTATCACCATACAGGTAAATAAAATTATTTCTAAAGTTTCTTTTTCAAGAGTCATTCGATTTTGACGTTCAACCAAAATTATAAGGCAATTGGTGGCTGAACGTCAGAGACTCGACCAGAGAAATGGGCTCGTGTTTAACTGCTCAATAACATAAGGAATTGCAATAAATCGAATTTTGATCAAATGGGCGAAATTTAATAAGTTTTAATTTGGGGTCTTACTTTATTGCACAACACTGTAAAGACAATTTTCATTGAATTTCGTTCATAATTACTTACACGAAAATTCTGAGCTCCTGATATATTTTATTGAACATTTAAAAGAAACCAATCAAATTAATTGGCAAATATCACAGATACACTACTTATATGTGATGCCTTTGTAACCGAAATATACATTAACCGACTAACCCCTAGTGAGCGGTTAATCGACTAACTGTAAATGGGCGGTTAACCGAATAGTCTAAATGTTTTGATTACTCGAATACTGGTAGTCGACTAATGACATATTCGAATAATTCGGTTAATCGACTAACCGAATACCAAGAGCCTTACTACACCCCGTGCTCCCAAAATAAATTGTGCATTTTGATTTTAATCTCGGTGTATTTTTTCGACGTTACAGATACGAGTAAAAGTGCGTGCACACTAAGCGATGCGACACGTAGTGACAAAATATTCTTTGCATGTATTCTTATGGAACCTTGCACATATAGCGACAGTCGGACGACACGCACGACACGAATGCCGCGAATATTTTGTGGAACGTGTCGCTACGTATCGCGTCGGTTAGTGTGCACGCACTTTAACTCCCAAGTGCCGTGCGCCGCCCCTACGTCCATTCAAGTGACATCTAGTGTCCCCGAAGCTCATAACTAATTAAAAAGTGCAGTGAATACATTTCGTTAGCTTACGGCGTTATTATGTATAATGCAAAGCGACGCAAAGAGTCACTTTCACCCAAGTGAAACCAAATTTGTATCATATAAGAGCATTCATTCACTTCGGTGACCCTCCGTGACTATCGGTGACTATAGGTGATTGTCTTACTTTTTTTCGTATTATATAGCGACGCAAAGTGTCACGAACACTCATTTTTGCTGTCAAAATATTCACTTGCTTCTGGGTCGCGTTTACTTCATTCACTTCGCTTTTTTATTGTGGTTTTTTTATATAATTTTTGAGTAAAAACTGAATAATATTAACATTTCGTGAGAAAAAAGATTGAAATTTTCCATAGACAGCCGATAAAGGTTATATTGAGAGCTTCATTCAATGTGGATGCATATTTCTTCAAATTTTACAGGAATAAAAAAAGCAAAACCTATAAAAATTATAACCAGGGGCCCAAATTGTTATTCCTTTTGTAATAAAAGTCCTTTAGAAAAAGTTAATGGTGGTATGGCCTAGAAGGTTCAATGGTCATATTAAATCGTTCCCGATATGGTCGAGCTTGTATCTTAGTGGTGCTTGTTTCCGGAACATACCGGATATATATCCGGTAAAGGACCGTCAACAGCGATAACACTCCCCGAAACCCTCGGGGAGTTTCTTTATCGTTACAACAACAATTGGCTATGGTTTTTCGATAACAAGTTTCTATTATTAGTAGCAAAAATTGTAGTGTCCCTACAGGTTTCAAATCCAGATATTTGCGATAATGAATTACATTTGGACTAACCGTATCTTAGTTATGGGGTCGCACTTTTATTCTGTTCTTAAAAAATAGAAGTCCGGATTTAACTTTTATTTTCGGCCTTATAAAATAAATGTCCGGATATTTTTTTTTTTTTTTTGTAGATTTTTTTGAAAAGGGATGCATGATTCGTCATGAAAATGCTATCGGTATCCCCGGAATCCCATACACTTTCACAAAGGAAACGTTTTAACCGGACTTTTACGAGTCAACAAAAAAAAAAAATACCTATTAAAATGAGTCACTGATTAGAACTAACAGTTATACTATGGTTTTGTCACTGTTTTATGTCAAAAACTAATTATGAGTAATAGGAAAATAATAATTGTATTGTGGATTTTTAATAACTATAATAATTATACCTCCGTGCTACTTTTTTTTTAATTTTCTTATAAATCAGTGATTCTGCTGATTCTAGAGCAACGTAGTAAATTAAGCCACAAAGGTGTATCGCAAATTATCTGTCTCGTCGGCAAACATCGATACAATTCAGGTACGCAACATCTAAGCCCAGAAGAGTTAAACAAGGGGTACCACAGGGTGGTGTCCTATCCTCGCTTCTGTTTAACTTCTACATATCGAATCTCCTTTCGCCACCAGAAAGAGTTACCATTCTATCCTACGCCAATTACTGCACGATAAAGGCTACAGATCCCGGACCACCCATCGATGAGCTAGGTAATAAAATAAAAAACCATTTCCTTATTTACAACATGGACGCGCCACATGTCGACCATATTGAACATCCACGTCGATGGCATCACGCTACCGTCTGTCTTACACCCAAAAATCCTAGGTAAGACGTTCGATCAGGATCTACATTTGGGAGAGCATGCAACCGAAATTATCCCTACAATCCAGAGCCATAATAAAATCCGAATATTCCCTTGCCGGCAGCACTTGGGGTAAAGATAAAGAGACGCTCATTACCACTTACAAAATAATTGGCCGGTTTCTTGCATGCTACGCGTCCCCGATATAGTCGCCAAGCCTAAAGGCTACTCACTGGAAGAAAATAGAGGCCTGCCAAAATACTGCCCTCAGAACCGCTACGGGCTGTCTTCTTATGTCCCCAGAACACCATCTACATAATGAGGCGAGAGTACTCCCCATTAGGAAGAGAAATGAAATGCTAACCTAACAGTTTCTGTTGAATAGCCAGAAACCTGGGCATCCCAACAGACATCGGATTGATGAGACTACACCGCCCAGGGGCTTAAGGGGTCATCTCCATAAGCATTATGAGGAAATACGGCACCTGAGAACACACCCGTATGAAGCAAAAAAGCACAAAGAGATCCTCAGTGATATCCACAAACAGGCGTCGGACCTCTATGCCAGGAATTGCCCAGAAAATCCGGTACTCAAAGAAAAATTCCCAGAACTAGAGGAATTACTCACTCTCCCTAGGGAAATGCACGTCACTGTAGCTGAACTTCGATCTGGGTACTGCAACAGGTTAAACTCTACCTATCCAGAATCAACCCAGACATACAACTTCAAAGAACATTGAAGGAATTTTATAATAAAATTCGAACACAAAATATTAAAAAAGAAATTAGAAATTTGGTAATACTCTAGAACTGCTAATACGCGTCCAAAAATATCGTGAGAGGTTTCAAACGAAAATAAAAATATTAGCTCGTTCAAAATTTATTAACGAAACGCCGAAAAATTACCCCGGGTCCCTCCGAAACCGGGGGTGGCATCCATAGTATTTTTGCGCAGAACACCTTTCTGCGTTGGCAGTCTTCGGCCGCGCGTGGTATCAAAATTAAATGCGTGCAAAATCCCTTTGTACACAAAATTTTTTTCAGTGCCCAACATTGCAACAACCACATGAAAATTGTCAACTTCAACTGTAAATATCTACGGACAGAGATAACATTTTTATTTTCTTCGGATTATTGTAGTCGAGGTCAATACGCGTCTTGTGACACCTCTCTCGATATTTTTGGACGCGTATTAGCATCAAACAAAAATCCTGTTTTATAACCTTTCCACTTTAAGCATAAAAATAAACTAGAACAATCCTTAGTAAAATCCGCGGAAAGTAAATTCAGTTGCTTAGAAAAATATTCAGGGATTAGGGTAGGTGCTTGCACTCGAGGCGGGTCTGCATACCTTGCTATGCTACAGCTAAGCTCAGGGAAAAGGGGTGGGCGTGCCTCGGTACTTACAGCGAAAGCGTTACTTAAAATTAAAATGTATGCAGAGAGAGATAATTCAACAAAACAAAAGAAAACCAGCGAAATAAAAAAATTACCGCAGCCCCGTACAAAACCGTATACCTATCATCATGGGATACGTCTAAATTTGTGAAGAATCACGCAGCAACAACAATAACCGAAAGAGGGAGGTGAAAGGTGGCATTTCCCTCTCTGCCTTTATCCACCCAACCTGTTAAGGAATTGCGTAAATTTTTGTTCATTAACCCAATATCATACTTACTCAGTTTACCATGACCTAACCCTACATTTCTTCATTCAAGAAAGGCAACTAAGCAATTCATTTTGGAAATTGTATACAAAAACTTTAATAATTTCATAATAGTAGGAATTTACATATAATTGTGATTACAACTAAACTAGTAGAGACTTCTTTCCCTTTTTTTCTTTCTTCACCAATAATAACTTAAAAGGATAAGGTATCATTTATTTTGTTCTTATTTTATTAATTAAATTTATATCTTTTCCAAATCCTTAAGCCAATTTTGGTTTTCTACTCCACGCAAAAGTCTAAAAAAAATTATCCAACCAGTTGAAATCGGTTTCCTAACTTTAACTCAGGATAAGAATCAAATCAAAAAAAAAAAAAGAATTTCAAAATTATGTAATTATAATTACTTCCACCTAAAAAAAATCTATAACAAAAGCTATATAAAAATGCTTGTAATTGTAAATGAACACTTACATTATCATCTGCTGCATCGATGCGACGATGGGCCCAGCGACGTCGATGAAGGTCGATGTTGCGTTGCGTTGATGATGTTGCTGTTGGTAAAATTTAGCGAATATATGTTTGATGCGCTACAAAAGAAAAAACACCAACAAAAAACCAATTTGCTATAATCAAAGGGAGTATATGTAACCATTTGTATGCTTCAATCAAATGTGGAAAAAGTTTGCTGTTCAGATAACAACAAGCCAGTGTTTAAGCCTTCTGAGGCCATGGAAATGGTTAAAAGGGGTTGGATGACTTTGCTTACACATATGTACACATTTGAATCAAATTATTTAGCTTAAAGTTTCTTGCTGTTGTGCTTTTAACTATAAAGAGATTCCATTCAAAAACATTCGGTAAATGATAATTACGACAAAAAAAATAAAAGGTTAACAATATTGAAACATTTTAATTAATTTTTTTTTTTTGTCATAAAGAAGAATAGGTATAAAAACAAAATTCTATGTGTATTTGAACAAAGCCAAAAATATTTTTTAATTCCAATTAAAATGTAGAAATACAATTGTTTTTTTCCCTCCCGATCACCCTTTCTAACTTATTTTAGATAACCTAATCTACATTAATCCGCCTTCAGAAGGTTTATCGGGAACAGGAACTGGGCCTGAACAGTCTGCTCATAATGAAGCTGCAACGATGCGAGGATTTTATTTTGATTTGGCTGGAGATGATGGAACGTTTTCATAGATTTCGTTTTATCTTCATATTTGTTTGTTTATTCATTCAAAATTAAATTTATAATCGGAAAAAAATTAAATTTTCTTTTTCGCTTCCGAAAATTAATTGTAAGAGTAGGAAATTTATTTATTATTATTTTTTTCTCTTTGTAATTATTTTACGGTGATAATTATATGACGTAACAGTCTTTCTATATTTCTAACATCCTTAGTAATTGCACCCTTTTTCTTTTGTGGTTTATTCAGCAAAAATTCGAATTTCGGACTTTATCGAAAAGTTTTTAATTTTCGTAGGTTTTCTAATAAAATTCGAAACAGTTTTCTTTTTCTAGGTATACGATTTGAAATTTGTATTCAAGTTTTTAAAGAATTCTCGTCTTTTCTACTTTTTTGCGAAAACGCTTTTCGTTTCGTTTGCATATCTTACAATCCATTCTAGTTATTTTTTTTTCTCTTTTTAACTAAATATTTCGAAACTCATGAAAACTTTTTAAACAACATTCTTTTTAAACACATGCAATTCTTATAATCTGTGTAAATTCGTCTTATAAATTTTTTTTTACATCAAAAATTTTTATGAGAGAATTTAGAATACAGTAAATTAAAAAAAATGTCGAAATATAATCACGATTTTTAATTCTTTTCTAGTATTTGGCATTCTTTCGAAAACGTTTTTGAAAATTTGGAAGTTTTAACTAAGACTATTTTTCTCTACGAATTTTAAATTTTTTTCCAACAAAGCATTTGGGACTACGTATTTTTCTTTTTTCTTTTTCTTTTGAAACACTGCAAAATTTTAATTTCTCCCTTTTGTTCGCAGGTTTTAAAGATTTTTGAAACTTTTTATCTCTTTCAACTATGCAGCACTTTTCAACTCAAAATAAAAAGATAATACAAAAATTTCAAGGACTACCTTTATATAAATGGACCAAAAAATAGAAGGCAATTTTTTCCTTTAATACAGATATAATGTTGTTGAATTTTGAATAAAAAACTTTAACAATAGCTCTTGTAAAAGAATTTTGGGATTTAAAACTATAAAGGTGGAGCGCAATCTTTCAATTTAAGGCAAACCATGTACTTGGGATTAACTAATTGATTAATTAAAATTTAAGCACGCCAGTTACATACCCTCTTACTATTAAGAGTATGTACAGTTAGCTAATATAAACATACGTAGCTCTCATTGTTAATTTTATTTATGTAAGTATTTTCATTGTACCTACATATCGCAGAAAGAGAACTTCCGTTACTATTAACATTCATTCACAAATATTAGCTACAATACCTTTTCTTCAGATTTCAAGTTTTAGTTTTTATGATACACACCTGTTGAAACTGTTCTATATGAAAAAATATAATGAAATAAACGTCATTAAGAAAACTTTGTCGACCAATTAATCTACTTGTTAATAAAGAATATTTAAACCAGTTCGGTTAAAAGTACTGAAGTACGATTTTTAGAAAAAATACTTTTAAAAGTATTAAACAACTTTGTGCTAAAGCATTGTGTTGAATATGCATAAGCGTATTCCATTTGTGGCGCAGTCTTAGTCAGTTATTTTCAGATATTGAAAGTGAATCCTTTGCTCCTTGTATACTTGTGCAAGCACAGTACATTCTTACGTATATTTTCATGAACAATAAACGACAAATTTTGTTTGACAAGAACCGAGAATTACCAAATATGGAAGAGTTGGTGGAGGAATTAAATCAAAAGCTAGCTGCAATGGAACTAGCTCTTAGCCAACAACAATCTGTAATTGCGCAACAACAACAACAAATAGATATGCAAAGGCAACAGCAAGTGGTGCAAAATCAGGTTTTTCAACTAAGTCCTAAAGACGTTTTACATCAATTTCGTCACATTAAACCGCTTGATGGCACTCAACCAGTATATTCTTTCTTCAAGTCCGTTGAATGTACTACAGCTTTGTGGAAATAATGTAGAATTGACACGGTTCGGAATTCAAATTGTAAGAAACGAAAAAAATTTGGGAGATGCTGGCAAAAGTATTCAGGAGTTGGAAGATGATGCTGATTGGAATCGGATCAAATTGCAGTTGAAGCAGCATTTCAGACCACGACGAACATATGGAGAGATTTTTAACAGTTGTAGAGTAGTAAAAGTAAGCACATTAAGAGAGTTATTCAGTTTTTTTGAAAAAGCGAAATTCGACCTAAATGAACTTTACGAGTTTGATGGTAAAGAGTCAACACTTTACTCTCCCCAAAATATCAATAGGGATCTAGTCGATATTTTACTAGAAAAAATTGATGCTCCTATTAGAGCACATATTATGGAGAGCAATAATTTGAATCAAGTTATTTTAAGATATACGAATTTAAAACTCCTGGATGACACCAGGTGCATAGATTTCAGGCATAGAAAACAACAAATTAAAATTAAAAGCAATACGAATTTAAATCAGCAATATGAAGGAGAAAATGTGTACCCTTCGCTTGGAAAAAATAGTATGTATACTTTTCCCGTAGCTAATAGTAAACTAGAAAAACGTGATGCTAACATCAAAAGTTATCAATATAAGCAAAAACCTAGTTCAGAACAACAAAACCAAAGAGATACGAATAAAGTAAATGCTAATAACAATTCTTCGCGAATTAGGAACAGGGAATATTCAAACAACTATAAAAATTATTGTAGTAATGAGTTTGAACCAATGGATATTTCTAATGTAGACGAGGCAGTAAATTTTCACGATGGTCCCGATATTCAAACTTACCCATAATAACAATAAATATACAAGGCGAAAAAATTAATTGTTTGATTAACACTGGTTCCACGACTAGTCTTATAGGGCCAAACACCTTAAGCCAGTTTTCTATTGAGAATCTCGGGAAGACATTATATTTTAGGACTATTAATGGTATAAACCAAATAAAAAACAAAATAACCACTCCTTTTCCTAAAGAATTTAATCTATATGGGACTATTTCTTGGAAAGTTACTAATATAAATAATAATAATTATAACGCCATTATTAGGCAAAACGTTCTAAAGCCGCTGAGAGCCAAAATAAATTTCCAAAACGATTTTATAGAAATAAATGGCAACAAATTATTTTTCCACGAATACCCCTTTGATATTCACAGCATTTGTACGCTGAAGCCAGCGCAGCCCGACATACTTAAGAAACTGAATTTGAATCACCTTAGTAGTGAAGAGCATAGAGATCTAAAAAAATTATTATCGGTGTATGAGGACTTATTTTACAAAGAAGGCGAGAGCCTCACGGCTACTCATTGCATCCAACATGAAATCGTTACGCAAACCGACAACCCCATCTACTCGAAAATATATAGATATCCCAAAGTTCACGAGGAAGAGATAAGTCGGCAAATAAATGATATGCTTAAGCAAAAGATCATAACCCCATCTTCGTCCCCGTATAATAGTCCCTTATGGATTGTGCCAAAGGGGGATAATAAAGCGGGATCGAAAGAATGGCGAATCGTTATTGATTATCGGAAACTGAATGAAAATACAGTTGCTGATAAGTTTCCAATTCCTAATATAGACGGTATATTAGAAAAATTGGGAAGAGCAATATACTTCACTACACTGGACCTTGCGAAAGGCTTCCATCAAATTGTGGTGAAGCCAGTAGACAGGAAAAAGACTGAGTTTTCGACCCCTCATGGACATTTTGAGTTTATCAGAATGCCATTTGGGCTCAAAAACGCCCCATCCACCTTCCAAAGGTTGATGAATATAGTTCTCCAAAAGTACATAAATAGAATATGTGTGGTCTACCTGGACGATATTTTGATTTTTAGTACCTCTTTGCAAGAACATTTAACAAACTTGAAACTATTATTTGAAGCATTACGTAAAGCCGGTATTAAGATACAGGTAAATAAATGTAACTTTTTATCGAAAGAAACAGAGTATTTAGGCCATATCCTAACTCCCGAAGGAGTGAAACCTAATGGCAACAAAATAAATGTAATCCGGAGCCTTAAATTACCAACTACTGAGAAACAGATTAGGTCATTTTTAGGCATTACTGGCTACTACCGTAAATTCGTCAAAGATTACGCGAAAGTAGCATATGCGATGATCTATTATCTGAAGAAGGGAAGAAAAATTAATTCTAATGATCCTAATTACGTCTCAGCGTTTGAAAAATTGAAAACTTTAATAACGGAACATCCCATTTTACGTTACCCAAATTTTAACAAAAGGTTTAAAGTAACCACCGATGCAAGTAACTTTGCTGTTGGAGCGGTTTTATCTCAAGATGGCCATCCTATATGTTTCGCTTCGACCACGAGAAAAGTTATTCGGCGATCGAGAAAGAGTTACTTAGCATAGTTTGGGCAGTTCAATATTTTAGGCCATATGTTTTCGGCAAGGAATTCGATTTGCAGACGGATCATCACCCCTCAGGTGGTTACAAGTTTACTAAAAGAAAAATCAATAGAAACGGAGCATGTACTCGGAAATAAACGAATATATATACAAGAAAGTGATATTCCTGATTTTATATCAGACATAGTTAAGCGAAACAAGCTATCAGGCAAAATAGGTATATATTCCGGGCTCAGCGATTCTGTTTACAACACCGTGCAGATAAAGTTAATAGAATTATTTGAATATAGTAAAAGTGCAAAATTCGTTAGATGTTCATATATGGCTAAAGATTTAAAAACAGAAGAAGAAGCCATTAAACATATATCAATTTTCCATACTAGGGAATCTGGCCATTCGGGCATAATACCAAATTACGAAAGTTTAAAGCGAAAAATTTATCATCCAAATTTAAAACATATCATCAGTAAGGTGATAAATAATTGTGATATTTGTACAGCTTCTAAATATGACAGAAATCCCATAAAGAAAAAATTTCACATCACAGAAACGCCCTTAGGTAAAAATGAAATAGTTCACATAGACACCTACGTTAACTCGAAACATTCGTTTATTATTTTTCTCGATAAATTTTCCAAGCATGCTGTAGCTTTTTTCCTTGAAGATAGAAA
Organism: Eurosta solidaginis; assembly: GCF_040869045.1. Classification (NCBI taxonomy): domain Eukaryota; kingdom Metazoa; phylum Arthropoda; class Insecta; order Diptera; family Tephritidae; genus Eurosta; species Eurosta solidaginis. The sequence continues at coordinate 176,718,653 of NC_090320.1, forward strand.
TAGCATTACTCTTATAGAAAAAATTAGACTGTACATCTCAGCCTTTGGTAAAATGAAAAAGATCGTTTGCGATAACGAATTTAGCTCTATTAACGTAAAACAATTTTGTAAAGAGGAAAATATAGAAATACATTTAACAAAGCCAAACAGCCATACAGGCAATTCCGATGTTGAAAGGCTAAACAACACGTTAACTGAAAAAATTAGGGCCTTAAATTTAGAAAACAAGTTGCCAATAAAAGACCAAATAAGTAGAGCAATAGAGCTTTACAACAACACTTTTCATTCAACTATAGAGAATACTCCCAACAATATTCATAACAACAAAGTGGACACAAGTAAAATAAAGGAGAAGACCGACTTAAAAAAATTCAAGAAAATATCCAAAGCAAATGAAAAAGGAGAGGAATATATAGAAAATAGAAGTGAGGGGTTCGTAAAAAATTATTTAAATGTCCGACACAAAGAACAACCAACTAAGTTGGCAAATGTCCATGAATCAAATATCAAAAGACCGTTCAAACGAAGTACTAGCAAATAAATCAAAAGTTTCATATAAACATATGTAAGCATACTGCTGGTATAAATATTGAATTGCTATTTTTATTTAAAGTAACTCTATTCTAATGAGTACAAAATTGTTCTATACATACATACGTACAATATCATTTACATATATATATATATTGCAATACAAAAAAAAAAAAAAATTCATAGCGATATACACATGAAGTCATTCACATAGCTACATACATTAATAAAATAAGTACACCTAAGATAAAGCATAAAACAAAGCCAATGTACATAAAAATCCCGGAGTATTTTGCAAACAAGGTGGGGAGGAGTTACATACCCTCTTACTATTAAGAGTATGTACAGTTAGCTAATATAAACATACGTAGCTCTCATTGTTAATTTTATTTATTTTTCTTTTGTATATTAAAAGTCTCCGCTGTTAATACCATATAAGCATTAAGGGCTAGCTGTAAGTATTTTCATTGTACCTACATATCGCAGAAAGAGAACTTCCGTTACTATTAACATTCATTCACAAATATTAGCTACAATACCTTTTCTTCAGATTTCAAGTTTTAGTTTTTATGATACACACCTGTTGAAACTGTTCTATATGAAAAAATATAATGAAACGTCATTAAGAAAACTTTGTCGACCAATTAATCTACTTGTTATAAAGAATATTTAAACCAGTTCGGTTAAAAGTACTGAAGTACGATTTTTAGAAAAAATACTTTTAAAAGTATTAAACAACTTTGTGCTAAAGCATTGTGTTGAATATGCATAAGCGTATTCCATTTGTCGCGCTCTACCTTTATAATTTTAAATCCCAAAATTCTTTTACAAGAGCTATTGTTGAAGTTTTTTAGTCAAAATTCAACAAGATTATGTTTGTATTAACCCTTATCCTGTGCTCCAAAAAAATATCGATCATAACTTTCGTGGGTCAATTTTGCCCAATATAAAAAAACGCCTGTTGATTATAATTCATGTTTGAAATCAGTTCTGTTATTTAATACACATTAAATTAATTTGTCAAAGAATATAATAAATAGTTTTAGTATTTTTGAAATATTATTGCATTTGATCTACATCTCCCAGTGATCCTGCATTTTGTGCTGGTTGATCGATTTGGACACATGTAGCAACGTCCTCGTTTAAAATTTATCGATTGTAGATTTTTTTTATAGTTTCGACGCTATTTTGAAGATTGCGTGCAACAGCTTTGACTGGACTGCTACGAGGAGAGGTAGCCCTGCGCGGTATTTCCCGAGAAACAAGTTCACTTCCTAACTCTTCTAGTAATATGCGACGTCTATATTTCGTATTTATATTCCATTCAGGCTCTATTTCTCTGAAAATTATATACCCATTGTAGGCGCTTATATGCAGCATGTTGTAAAATAGAGCCTGCGGTTTTTTCTACGCTTGCAAGTGTATATCTTGGTTACTTCATCTAGTGTATCATCCCCAGACTATCTATCATTTCAGGCCTTTTAGTGTTGTCATTGATTTCAACATTATGTGCAATGTACTGAGCAAATATACATATTAAGTGCCTTAGAAAAGGATTCACTTAAATAATATCTTTAAGAAATTAATTTTTACAAAAACGAATATTTTCTGAACAACTAACTTTCTTTTATCTCCAAAAAAATCTTTTCAATATTTTTACAAAAAACTTTTAGCATATTTTTTCAAAAGAAATAATATAAAAGTACAGTGTATTGACAACAAGTATAGGCGCCACACTACTTCCCCACCAGACTAGCGCAAGTAAATTTAAAGCTAGTTGAATTATGAATAGATTCGTGGGACTATTGATCGAAAGTAGTTGATAAATATGCTGGCTTTAGACGATCTAGTGAAACATTGACTGGCTTTCCTTTGATAATAATGGTGTAAAATTTCGAATAACGTTTTTTGACCTTATGCGGACCATCATACGGTGGAGTAAGTGCAGGAGAAATCGCATCATTTCGAACAAAACATGCGTGGAATTCATTAAATTTGAAATGACAAAAGGCTTTTTAACTGTATGATGTGCCGTATCCGATGGACGCATGGATCGCATTATATCTGTTAAGTTTTTTACGAACTCGTTCTGTGGAATGAATTTACTGTCGGTAAATATTTCAGCAGGGCTGGCTCCAATATATGGTCTATACGTAGACCGAAGACCCAGAAGAATGAGAGGTAGATGTTGAGACCAATTGTTGGTGTTGAAACACATTAAAGATGACTTTAATGTACGATGCCATCGTTCTATTAAACCATTCGCTTGCGGATGATAAGCTGTTGTTTTAATATGGTTGATTCCAAGAAGTTTTGATAACTCAGTAAAAAGTGTGGATGTAAACTGCCTTCCTTGATCGGAAGTAATGCGAAGTGGTACTCCAAACCTTGAAAACCAATCACTTACGAGTTTGCTTGCTACAGTTTCCGCGCTGATATCAGTAATTGGAAAAGCTTCAGGCCATCTTGAGAATCGATCAATAACAGTAAGACAATAACGATATCCATTTGATGGGGGTAAAGGACCAATTAAATCAATATTAATGTGCTCAAAGCGCTGGGATGGAAGTACGTACCGATGTAAAGGTGTCGATGTGTGTGTTTGTATTTTTGCGCGTTGGCAATTGATGCAGTTTTTAACGAAAATTGCAATATCTTTTTGCATGTGCGGCCACACGAAACGTCCACGAATGGTTTTAGAAGTAGCTTTGATACCGGTGTGTGCTAAGTTGTATATTTTTGCAATTAAATTGTCTCTGCAAGGACGTGGTATGAAAGGCCTTACATAAGATGTCGAAAAGTCGCAAACGATAGGATTGGACAACTGCGGAAAGTTAAACGGTTTGAGCTGAACAGAGGTTGTTTTAGACTCAAGAAAAGCTTTTAGTTCCGCGCATTTGCGCTGTTCTTTTGCTATAGTATCAAAATCTATAACTGTACTCATCGATTGCAAAGCATATACTCGGGATAATGTATCAGCTGTAATGTTATCTTTTCCCGGAACATGTTTAATGCATGTTGAGAATTGGCCTATGAAATCTAAGTGATGAATTTGACGAAGTGTTGATGAATCTGTTTTTTCAAGAAAGCAAATGTTAACGGTTTGTGATCTGTCGAAATGACGAAATCGCGTCCTTCTAAAGCATACCTAAAATCTTTTACAGCTAAATATATTGCCAATAACTCACGATCATATGTGCTGTATTTTTGTTGAGCAGCAGATAGTTTTTTCGAAATTCAATTCAATTCAATTCAATTTATTTAAACTTTTTAAATACACGGTTTTAGATGATATGGCTTCTTAAATAAACCTTACAACTATAGTATTATAAGTGAGTTTAAAATATATCGATTACTAAAACTTAAAGTTGATATAAGGGAAAAAATCTAGCTTAGGAGACTTAGGATTTAGCTTAGAAAAAAAACCTTGGAAATTATATTTTGCATTAAAGTTAATACTACCTATAAATACTATTCATAAATATAGTACGCAGTTTAATTATATGATAAACTAAGAGTAATTTAGATTGTAAATTAGTGGATTTGTAGATATATCACAGAGGCGTTCAAATTTGTCAGTTATTTTTTCAATACGGTCCGAAACGAGACTGATTTTGTTTTGTGTGTGCAACTTTGTAGTTGAAAAATGCCACGGCAAATCAAACATAATTTTCAACAACTTATTTTGTTTAACTTGTATTTTTTCAATGTGCGTTTTGGCACATTTACCCCAGACTGGGCACCCGTATAAAATTATAGATTGAAAAATAACTTTAGCAATTGTGGCCTTATTTTCATTGCTGAGCTTAGATTTTCGGTTTATTAACGGATACAGAAGTTTTAGAGCTATACTAAATTTAGTTTGAATATATTGGGTGTGATCTCTAAAGCGTAATTTTGGGTCAAGTACAATTCCAAGATATTTGATATTGGTCGACCACTGCACCTCAGTATTGCATATATTTGGTTTAGAATTGGGATAGTAACAAGAACTTCTTTTTCTTGTGAAAAAGAGGGCTTGAGATTTGTTAACGTTGACTTTAACTCTCCATTTACACAAATAGTCGATGATAATGTTTAGAGAATACTGTAGTATTTCTACAGACTTTTGACCAAACTCATGGGAATTAAAAATAGCAATGTCATCTGCATACATTGCGTAGTTACAATCAGGTAATGCTGGTATATCTGAGCAATAGATAATATAGAGGATGGGGCCAATAACTGATCCTTGAGGAACGCCAGCAGGAATTAGTTTAAGGTCACTAAACTCATTGCCAACTTGTACACAAAAATATCGATTAGTTAAAAAGCTTCTAATAGTTGCGATCAAATGCGGCGGAAAACCGTAGTTAATTAACTTATAAATTAAACCATCATGCCACATAGTATCAAAGGCCTTCTCAATATCTAAGGATACGAGGGCAGTTGATTTTTTTGCATTAAAGTTTAGTTTTATATGCTTCCATAGTCTTTTAAGTTGATGAGTAGTACTATGAAATTGTCGAAAACCAAACTGTTCGTCTGGTAGGATGTCGTTGGAAGATAGAACCTCCCAAATTTTACATTTTAATACCTGTTCTAGTATCTTGCTGAGGCTACTTAATAGGCTGATGGTCGATAGCTAGTAACAAGATTTTTTGGTTTACCTGCTTTGTGAATAGGAATAACGTTTGCGACTTTCCAAGTGTCAGGAAAGTATTGTATTTTAAGGCACGAATTAATTAAAAAGGTTAAATAATCGATTGTACTTTTAGAAAAGTACTTAATCATCACGTTTTTGATGTCATCAATTCCAGAAGCCTTTCTTGTATGCAGCTGACCAATGATATATGATACCGTTTTGAAATCTACATAGTTAGAAGTAGGGGTATTTATGACAAGACGATCGAAGTCACTTATAGCAGAGGTGACCAAATTAGCATTGCTTTGCGTACCTAAGTTTTCCGAAATTTTGTGATACTCGCAAAAGTTATCAGAGAACAATGCCGCTTTTCTCTCATTTGTATAAATAGTTTCGCTTTCAGAGACTAGTTGTGGAATTCCTACGGACTTTTTCCTTAGGACCTTTGTTAAATTCCAGAAGGGTTTAGATCCATGTTCAAGTTCACTCAATTTTTCTGACCATGAATTATTTCTGTGATACAAAATTTCTAAGTTGACTAAACGGGTGTATCTTTTCATCATTTCAAGGTCGATTGGAACTCTGTATCGACCCCATTGACGGCGGTAATAATTTCTTGTCCTAATAAGTTGTAATATATGTGGTGGTAAGCTGACATGATGTTTTTTACATGGCACTTTGGGAACTGCCAATCTGACCGCATTTAAAATTTTGTCTGACAAAAAAGCGACATTGTTATCGATTTGGGATTTGTCGTTAATGGAATCTAGATCTAATGACACATCTTGCAGCGATTTATGTAGTACTTTAGTGTATAGCTTCCAATTTGCGTTTTTAAAATCAAATTGTATGGGAGGAGACGGGCTCGTGGAATCATTTATCTTAAACATAACCGGAAGATGATCAGAGCTTAAGCTGTTAACCGCTGTAGGTGCAGTTATGATATGGGGTATATTTGAGACCACAAGATCAAGAGTTGACGGATTTGATCTTGCAGCAGCATGAATGTATGTGGGCTCTTGTGTGTATAAAATGGAAATAGGTAGAGTTATGCTCATTTCTTGTAGGATATTTCCCCAAGAATTTGCCCTCAAACAACCCCAGTCACGGTGTCTACTATTAAAATCGCCGCAGACAACAAATTTTGTATTCTGGTTAAACAATTTTCTCAAATCTGCTTTAAATCTGCGACCGACATCACTTGCTCTTGATCCCCCAGGAAAATACACACTAAAAAAACATACCTTTGTATTATTTGTAAATGAAATTTCTATACCAATATTTTCGATCACTGTAGTTTGTATTTTCGGTAACAAAGTACACTTAACAGATTTATGTATTATAATGGCTACGCCACCACCATCTCTATTTTCCCGGTCGTTACGCAAGCAGTAATAGTGGGAGTGATAAAGTGTATCATTACTTTTCAGCCAGGTTTCGGACAGTAAGCAAATGTCAATTTTGTTCCTTACAAGAAAATCAAAAAACTCGGTTATTTTATTTCGGATACTTCTACAGTTCCACGTTATAACATTTAGAGGTGAAACAACAACCATTAAACAGAATTTTTATACAGATATTTCACAGCTAACTGTGTAATAACATGAAATTGGTCCTCTTTAGATTTACATAACTTTAATTTAGAGAGTATATCTAAAGTAAGGCTAGTTATCTCTTCCTCTGTAAACAAGCCGCTTTGTGATTGCTTCTCAGCTAATGTACGATGCGACCATATTGGAGGTACTGGAACTCTCTCTTTAGGTGTTGAATGTTTTTTAACGTGTGTCGTAAGCAGTGGGAACGACTGAGCATTGAAAACATGTGTATGATTTGTTTTGTGAGTGCTCCCTTTTCGATTGTTTTTGGGATTTGCTCTTTCTCTTATTTTGAGATAAGCATCACGATTTGGACAAGATACGTCAGTCGATTTATGGCTGCCATTGCAGTTTGCGCAGCGTATAATATTTGGAGTGAGACATTCAGACGTTTTATGCTTTCCAGCGCAGTTCGAACAGTTTGATTTAACATTACAGTTCTTCTCTCCGTGGCCAAACATTTGACAGTTTCGGCATTGAACTGGTTTATTCTTCAGTTTTCTCTGAAATTCCCACTTAACTATTGTACGAAAGAGAGATTTGGCTTTTGTCCGAAGCTCATTGAGCTTAACGGAACCATTCTCGAAACTAATAACATAAATAGTATCAGTGTAATTGTTGTAAACTCTTGTGACGGCCTTTACTTCTTGACATTTAAGACCACGTGCAATGAGTTCGAATTTAATATCGTCATTTGTTCTGCAGTCGAGACCACTGAGAATTACTTTAAAGGGGCGCTTTTCTTTTTGATCATGGGAAAAAAATTGGAATTCTCCTTCTTTAAGCTTATCCCTGGTCAGGTTATATACTTCAATTGATTCGCAGATGATTTTTAGTCCCAACGAGATTTTCTTAACAACATAGTTCGTAATTATTTTTTCTTCAAGCAGTTTAAGAACTGATGCACTATTTTGAGTTAACACTTTTATTGGTGGCACGAATACTCTTTTCTTTTCAATGATGTTTTTAGCTTGTGAATCCAGTTCAATATCTTGACCTTCATCATCTATCATTTGTAGAGGAGCCCAGTAGTTATGTCTAGGTGTATCTTTCGCCATGGCTTTCCGCGTTTTCGATGAAGACCCGTGGTCTTCATCACACGAATCGACACCGTGTTTGGGAATTTTTTTACTATGTATAGGTATAGAATAAATTGTACTTTTAACTTGGTATGCACTCGCGCATACAGTTTATTTTAATGTAAGCTTATATTAAAGCGCGTTGAATTAAACGAAACGGTAGCAGAGAGCGAAACAACCTTCGTCAACGATGTCACCAGAGAGACTCGTTTTTTCGAAAATAAACCAAGTGGCTGTGGTTGATTTTTGACAATTTGATGTAAAGCCGCACCAACGGCCGTGTTACTAGCATCGCAGCATAATACAATTTCTGCTTTGGGTTGAGGGTGAGTCAAAAGAGTAAAGTTGGCAAGAGTCTGCTTACATTGCTCGAAGTGATGTTATGTTTCTGGCGTCCATGCAATTAGGCTTTTGTCTTTTTTCTTGTTTCCTGGAATTAACTTGGTAAGGGGTTGTTGATGTACACTTGCATGCGGAATGAATCTCCTATAAAAATTTATCATGTTCAGAAAAGCTTTAAGTTCAAAAACTTTCGTGGGTATCGGATAATTCACGATGGCTTCAATTTTTGCTGGATTTGGTGCTATGCCTGTACTGGAAATCACATGTCCTAAGAAAAGTATTTCAGACTTTCCAAATTCACATTTTGAAGGATTAATGGTGAGGCTAAAGAGACGCAACCTTTCAAAAACTTTACGCAAATGTTGTAAATGTTCAGCTCATGATGATAGCAAAATGTGAATTCTAAACCTGCTAAAACTTCATGCATGAAACGCTGGAATGTCTGTGCTGCGTTACAAAGGTCAAATGCCATACGTGTAAACTCGAAAAGGCCAAAAGGTGTTATTATAGCCGTCTTCGGAATATCCTGCGTTCTAATCGGAATTTGATTATAAGCACGATTTAAATCGATTTTACTAAAAATACACTTTCCGTACATAATATTACTAATGTGTTGCATGTGTGGCAAGGGATATTTATCTGGCATCGTTTGTGCGTTGAGTGCTCTATAGTCCCCGCAAGGCCGCCAAGATCCGTTAGGTTTACGAACCATATGAAGTGGTGAGGCATACGGACTTTTCGATGGTCTACATTTGCCAAGCTGCATAAGGAAAAACAATTCTTCCTTTGCAGCTTTCAATTTCTCGTCAGTGAGTCGACGAGGTTTTGCCGTGACAGGTGGACCATGTGTTTCAATTACATGATCGGTTGCCGTAGATGAGGACGATGAAATTTTGTTTAACTGAGTTATGTCAGAAAATTCAGCTAAGAGCTGACTATAGGGTGAGGATAAATCACACGTCTTGATTGAACTGTAATTTTTGCTTAACATGTTGATACCTTTCGTTTGAAATTTAGTGAGTTCATCGATGATAGACGCGTTTTTAACATCAACAACTAACCCGAAATTATTTAAAAAATCAGCTCCAATTATATTGTAATGCGTGGATGCTATTACAAACGTCCATTCGAATTTTCGTTTAAGTCCAAAATCAATCGGTATTCGAATGGTGCCAAAAGTTGGAATAGGGCTGTTATTTGCTGCGAAAAGTACGGGAGAAGTTCTTGTCAAATTTCCAATACCCGAGGAAGAAATCAAAGAAACATTTGCTCCAGTATCGATTAAAAACTTGCGTTTGGTGGAGCGATCTGTGATAAAAAGACATTTCGAAAAGAACAAGTTGTTAGAAAGTCCAGAGCTTGTTCCAATTTGATCATCGACGACGCTATCAAATGACGTCGTCGACGAAACTAGTTTTTTTGATAAGAACAGGGTTTCTTGCACTGATTTGCTTTTTCATCAAATTTTGTGTGATACCAGCACACATCGGCAGTTTTTATGTTAACAGGCGATGATAATTTTGAAGTTTGAGCATCGCTTCTGAGTAACTGATTAAGTTTACTTTCCAAACGATCAATGGACTGTTCAATTTGTGAAAATCGATCGTGGTTATGGCGATTACTACTGTTATGAACAGCTTCGACATGTTGTTGCGTGCCTACAGCTTCAACATTGCTGTTACGCATAGTGTCAATTATCTCATCAGCAATTTTAGCAAGGCTTTCAACTGACATGGACGGTTGGGATTTAGTTGCACCAACAATTACTGCACGTGCTGCAGTTGGTAAACGTTGCAGCCAAAGTCTTTTATAATTTGTTGATCACGCGTAACATTAGTCCTTTGAAGCTGTGTCAACATATGACTTGGTTTGTTGTCACCTAATTGTATACCGGAGGACAATTGCTCTAGACGAGTTAAAGATGACGCTGAAAATTTATCAATGAGAGTTTGTTTAAGGACTCCGAACTCGTTGCTGATTGGTGGATTGTCGATAACATCATAAGCTTGGTCGAAAAGGCGCTCATCTAAATTGATGATGGTGGCGTTAAACTTATGTTCATCCTGCTGCAATCCATGAATCTGAAAGTATGCTTCTAGTCAAATCAACCATGATTGGATATTAGTTACTGCATATCCTTGTAGTTTTGGTGGCTGTGATTTAATTAACACGGCTGCTGCTGCACTTGATGGGTTGACCATGATGTTGGATGCATCAGCAAAATGTTCCTCTTGTTGTTCCATTTCATGCTCATCAAGTTGTGGCTGTTCGGATTCGTATAAACTACGGCTCGTGAAACTTCTGGTTACTGGCGCTAGTTGCGGAGAGTTGAACATGCTTGAATAATATTCACAAAGCTCTGTCGGAGTCAACAATTAAGTGCCTTAGAAAAGGATTCACTTAAATAATATCTTTAAGAAATTAATTTTTACACAAACGAATATTTTCTGAACAACTTACTTACTTACTTAATTGGCGCTTAACCGTCTAAACGGTTATGGCCGTCCAACAAGGCGCGCCAGTCGCTCCTTCGCTCCGCCAACCGGCGCCAATTGGTCACACCAAGGGATTTTAAATCGTTTTCCACCTGATCCTTCCAACGGAGTGGGGGCCGCCCTCTACCTCTGCTTCCATAGGCGGGTTCCGATAGAAACACTTTCTTGGCCGGAGCATCATCTTTCATTCGCATAACATGGCCTAGCCAGCGCAGCCGCTGCGTTTTAATTCGCTGGCTTCTTCTTCATTTTTGAGATTTCTACGGGCAAGAATGCTTTGTTGTTTCGGACTGTTCCAACTAAGGTTAGCTTACGCCTCAACAATTCAATACCTAACTCGTGAGACGTAAAAAAAGTTGTCGCACGTAACACTGCAGACTTGTATATTTTTTACCATAACATGCTAACGTTTAGAATATCTGCCAGATCCGCTTACAACTTATTAGACCATATATATTTACCATCCTTTGATGGAAAAAGTCTTACTCTTGTTGACTGTCAGAAATGTTGCCTTCTCCGGCTGTTCCCTCAGATAAATTAGGGTCATAAAAGGATCCCACGTGCGATATTTCATCTTCTTCATCCTCACTGGCGGTATCATTTGGTATTTCTTTATCCAAGTCAGAGCTTTCAGTTTCTTCCGTGTTCATGTTGGCACTAAAAAATGCAACCGCACTATAAAAAATCGTTTGACAAACTCGCAAATAGTTGTATTATACATCTAAGTTATCAAAAACTTCTTCTATTTATAATCTTTTATTTTAGTACAAAATCCAAAACCGCACAGCTCAAAATAATTTTACGAGTTAGTGAAAGATTGACAGTTCCAGAAAATTACGTACCAAAAATGTAAAGGTATCATACCGCACACAAAAAAAAACATGACCTATTCTATAAAGAAATGCGAACACATGCTCATTATCGTATTGGGCAATTTTGACCCACAATTACAGTATATGTAACTTTTTTGTCTAGCATATCCCATGAAGTAGAAAATAACAAAATCAGTGTTTTTGAACTAGAGTTTTATTAATAATTAAAGGAAAAAAGTTTCATCAAATAAAACGAAGGCTATGCAAAAACATTTGATGTTAAATATTGTTTGGACAATGTTGAATCATGAATACAGGATAGGTGTTAAAGAAAAAATTGTCTTCTATTTTTTGGTCCATTTATATAAAGGTAGTCCTTAAAATTTTTTTATCATCTTTTTATTTTCACTTTTTTAGTGCTGCCTACAAAAAGGCATTTGAAATTTTGGGTTCTGACTCACGGCCAAAGTTTCAAATCTATAGCTCACCGGGAAGTTACTTAAAAATCGATTGCAAGATTCCCCTCGTTTTTTAAGGATTTGCAGTTATCTTGAATAGCGCGCCACCTAGCGGATATTTGTTTTCTATAAGTTGTATTGTTACTAGGCCTCTAACTAAGTGCCAAGTTTCAAGTCTCTGGGTAACCGGGAAGTCTACCTATCAGTTGAGATGAAATTAGCCCTGCCTCGGCTTGCTGGTTGAAGACGGGTTGTTGCAGCTGAGCTTTGAAGAAGATGACAAACAAATTCTTATATATTTTTGACTTAAGACACGTTGGAGCTTTTCGCTGAGATAGCGTCGCCTTCAATGGTTAAAAACAAAAACAAATCTAATGCTCAGATTATAGTATTGTAAATATATTTTCCAAATAAAATGTACAAAACTTTGAGAGCTAAGCTATTGAAAGAAAAACAAAATACCTAAATCTCGGGACTAATCCCGATATCGGGATTAAAATTAGATTGGATCTATATCACTGATCACCTCACGGTGGGCAGGAATCAACGATAGGTTGCATGAAAATGTCGTCAAAAAAGGTAAGCGGGATTGTACTTGGTTATGATTATAGATGAAAAATTAGTTGGATTTAAAATTTTAGCTGCTCCTATTTCGAAAATATTCACATTTTACTTATTTCTGATAGCATCAGTTTTTGCGATATAGAAAAGGCGTGTTTTTGAATCGTTGGAACATATTTATGCAATATATATTTGATATTTTATATTTGATACATAAAAAATATATACATACCTAAATAACAAAATTTGTAATTTCAACGTTAGCATTTTCTAGGCGCTTCCATTTCCAGAATCTACTAGTTGCCATCAGCTCTCAAATTTCTCAGCTGTAACTACAATTGCACGATTTTATAGCTTCTTTCATTGCATACCTTCAGGAGTATCTCAGATATATGTATGTGATTGTGCATTGCTTCTCCGCTGCTCGTATACGTACATATGTGTAGACGCAATTATTGATTCGTTTATGTGGATACATAATGATTGAATTATTGATGTGAATTCACGTCACTGCTTAGCATCGGCCTAGAGATGGCGTACCCCTTAGTGTTGCTAATATTCGTAACAATATTTATGTGTCAATATTAAAGTATGTACGTGTGTAAATATGATGTTAAAGAAAATCTTAATTTGGAAATATACAAACAGTTGAAAGAGGATTATTTTCAATTTGCAAGTATCGGAAACGACAAAAAAAAGCGAAAGAATGTCATAACACAGTACATCATCCTCTTTTTATTGAAGAAGATAATGATGAAGATGATGACATATACGTACTTCAAAAGAGCATTCCACCTGAACTACATCTATTGCAGGGGTTTGTCAACCATCTCTTTTCGCTATCAAGGAGATCTTTTTGAAGGTAATCATTGTCGAAAACTCCTTAAAGTAGCGGATAAATTACAGGATCTTCAAATTTATGAGCATGTAAGGCCGTTTCGTTTGCGGCCTTATATTGTTGCATTGAAAGTGATGAACAAGATTGTCGACATTTGCTTTAATGCCAAAAAAGCGGATCTTACTCATCTTGACAAAAATCTAAGTGAACTCCGTGGCGCATTAAAAAGTGCTAAGATTTCTCGAACACTCAAGCTCCATATTATACTAGAACATTTGAAACAAGCCATTATATTCTTGAATAACGATGGTTTGTGTGTGGATTATGGTCCGAACGGGCTGGGGAGTCGATTCATAAAGAGTTCAAAAAATTCTGGGAAAGATTTAAAATAAATATGATTGAAGAACCAAATTATTTGACACGGTTAAAAAAGCTGTAGTGACATTTTCATCACAGCATATTTAAATCTGTAATCTTAGTATTTAATAAACTATAATGTAAAAAGATTTGAGAATTTAAAAGTTAAGTTTATATAATCTTAAACAAATTTAAAAAAATTAAAACCCCATAAACAAACAAAACAAGAAAATATTAAAAATAATAAAAAAATTTTAAGCATAAAAACGAAAAAAACATAGAAACATAAAAAACTAAAAAAAAGAAGTGCAAAGTAAGTTGCCTACACGTGGTGCACCTTGGAAACGTTTGAAACCGGCTAAAAACTTGCGTAAAATTATATGTATACATACGTATGCATATTTACACACGTTCATACATTCGGAGCTGAAACACTCATACATCTTTTAATATTGGCACATAAATATGTTAGAATGAGAATATTTACATTCGACCGAATCATTAGGCAAGGCACGCCAAGGCTACCCCCACCCTGCCCCTTGTATATACATATATATATTTATTTATTTACAAATTTTTTTATTTAGGTATGTATATATTTATGTATCAAATATAAAATATAAAATATCAATTATATATATTGCAAAATATTTTCCAACGTTTCAAAAACACGCCTTTTCTATATCGCAAAGCTGATGCTATCAGAAATATGTAAAATGTGAATATTTTTGAAATAGGAGCAGCTACGATTTCAAATCCAACGAATTCTTCATCTATAATCATCATCAAATACAACCCCACTTTCCTCTTTTGACGATATTTTCATGCAACCTGTCGTTGCTTCCTGCCCACCGTGACCTGATATTAAGGTTGAGCCTGGCTTAGCATACATAAGTAGGTATGCGTGGTACATACATAGTGGATGCTGTGTTATCATCCCGTCTTATGGGATATGGTAATGAGCGGATTGAGACTCGAATTTCCCAGTGGTAAATTCATCTGGTAATCATCATAAACTCCCCCACCCCAGACAAATGCAACGATGCTATGCGGAAGTGACATTTGAAAATATATATGTGTAGGTATCAGAATCCAATCCGTTTGACAGTATATCCATGGTTCTCATTGTTATTGCCAAATATCTTTCGCGTGATATCTTCCTTTATGATTGCCGTCAATGTCTTCCAGCTCCTAATATGCGTTTCCTATCCTCTTTATTTCTCTGGCTTTAATCCCCGTAGGAGCTAATTTAGCATTAAAATGTTTTACTAAATTGCTTTGTGCGAAATTTCGACGTATCACTTCTTGACCAGACTGAAATTCTCTCATACGTGATCGCAAGTTATACGTGCGTGCATTCTTTTCGTGAGCTGCCTTAATTTTATTTTTGATGCATTCACGGATTACGGCAAACTGATCTCCCCTTAAAAGTTTAGCACTTCCTTGCGCCAATAAACCTAAATTCTTCAGTAATTTATAGTCTCCACCGTGGGTGATCATGTGTTGGCCAAAAACTATGTAATATGGTAGCGTTTCCGATTGTATGATGTAAACTGTTCCTCAGAGAGCAATTTATACTGCCCAATCTCTTTGATCTTTTCTAATAAAGGATCTTAATGCCTCTTTATAGCACGGTTAACACGCTCAGATGCATTAGATTGTGGTGAATAAACTGCTGTCCTCACATGGCTGATGTCATGGTTTTTCAAAAAGTTCGTAAACTCTTTGCAGGTGAACTGGGTGCCGTTGTCGGAAACAATAGTTTCTAGTACACCAAAACAATCGAAAATATTCTCCTTAAGGTACTGAATAAGGAGATTTGCATTGAATTTCTTCACAGGTTTTAGAAAAGTAAATTTTGAGAAATTGTCCAAGTAAATAAATACTCCAATATTCCCCGCTTTGGATCTAGGAAAAGGTCCAATTAGGTCAACATATAGGCGTTGAAATGGCCGGTCAGTTTCAATAAGTTCACCCATGGGCGGTCTCAATATATAAGTCGGTGTCTTGGATGTTTTGCACAAATCAGATGTCATTACATAATTGCGTATATCCGCAACCATTCCAGGTCAATATAAATTCCTTCGTACACGTTCAATGGTTTTCGCTATTCCCCCATGTGCAGACGTGGGCCTGTTATGAGCGGCATATATCACACTTTTTCGCAATTTCCTTGGTACGAATAGTTTCCAGACATCATCGTTGTCATTATCCCCATTTTCAAATGAAGACCGATGGTAAATATATTTATCTATTACCTTATAATCTGGAGTTGAGCTGGCTATAAATTTTTCCCTTAGCGCTTTATATCCTCCGAATCGAAATATTCTGACTCTAAATCAATTTCTACCATAGTTCCTTGTTCTATCTCGGCGATTTGTGCGTCTTCACCATCGTAAACCCACGATAATGCATCTGTCACTTTATTTTCACTACTTTTACGATGCTCTATCAAGAAATTAAATCCTTGCAACTTCAGTGCCCACCTCGCTAACCTTCCGTTCAAATCTTTTTGGTGCATAAGCCACTTAAGACTGGCATGATATGTAACGACCTTAAATTCATGCCCTTCGATATATGGCCTAAACTTTTTGATGGCTAAAACCACCGATAAACACTCGAATTCAGTCACTGTATAGTTCCTCTAAGCTCTGTTCAATTTATGAGACATGTACGCTATAGGTTTTTCAATTCCCTCTTTATCTGCCTGCGCCAAGAGAACCCCTACTCCATACTGGCTTGCATCGCAATGAACTACGAAAGGCTTCGAGTAGTTTGGATGAATTAGTAAAGGAGCTGTCGTAAGTTTCACTTTAATCGCATCAAACGAGCATCCGAGTTCCATTCAAACTTACGTTTCTTAGTGAGCAATTCGGTCAACGGAAAGGTCAGGCTAGCATAATCGGAAATAAATCGACTATAATCGGAAATAAATACCATCCTGTCATACCAAGGAATAGTGTAATATGGCGGACATTTTTGGGTATCGGATACTCCGTAATAGCTTTAACTTTCTCGTTATCGACTACCTTCCTTAGCTGGGCGGCCACTTCCAATAGATGAGTAATGTGTTCTTCAAACGTTTGCGACATTATCAGCAGATCATCAAGGTAGACGAATACATGAGATTTCAGGTGGTATGGAATCACTTTATCCATTAGTCGGCAGATGGTTTGGGGAGCGTTGCATAACCCAAAAGTCATACGCTTAAACTGATATAAAGGACGATTGGGAATCGTGAAAGCCGTTTTAGGGCGAGATTCTGGAGAGAGGCTAATTTGCCAAAAGGCATCTTTTAAATCAATTTTAGGTATACATCGCACTGGCGGAAGTCGTGAAAGTAGACCTTCAATATTCGGCAAAGGATACGCATCCTTGACTTTCACTTCATTCAACTTTCTAGAGACTAAGCAAAACCTAGCTTTACCTGGCTTATCCAATAACACACCTGGAGAAGACCAGGGCGAACCTTCAGCTTCTTCAATCACTCTTAGCTCGAGCATCCTATCAATCTCTTGACAAAGAACTTTTTCCATTGCTGAGAAATAGGGTAATATCTCTCTTTAATAGGGATGGCTGTGCCGGTATCTATAGTATGCTCTATCAATTTAATTGCTCCTAGCCCTTCTTTCTCGAATGATGGGAAGGCAGCTAGAACATTTTCTAAACGAGATCTCTGGGGCGACGTCAGTGCATCAAAATCGACTTCAGAAGACAATGTATTAATATTAGGTTCTGGTGTCACTTTTAACCCAAAAGCTTGCCAAACGTCCATTCCACATATTACCTCATTCGCCACTGTTGGCACTAACAAAAATTCAAACTCCTTCTCGCAGTGGTTAAACGATAACAATATCGAAATAGAACCTACAATATTTTGTTTCTTACCATCTGCTGTCCTAACGCTACCTAAAACTTTTCTATATCCGTACTTATGACCATCAATAATTGATTTGGCTAAATTTTACCCTATACAGCTCTTATTAGCTCCACTGTCCAATAGAGCCAGATAATCTTTTCCGAAAATATTTAGGTTGGCATATGGGCGTATGTCAGCCCCCTTGTAAACGATGGCTGAAATAACTATTTTTCGTAACCTTCTCTTCAGCTGCCAATAGTCATGCATACGCCTCGCCGATCTACTTTGTAAAGATTTCCTAGTATTCTCTGAAAATATTCTGGCCCGAACACGTTGATAGTCTGCTAACCTAACATGGTAAGGTCGATAGCGAGATGATGGGTGTATGGATTGCTTTGCAAGGTTATGAGGACCTCGAATCTCCAATAATTAAGGTGGAAAATTATCAATCGATTTACTTGGTAATGGGTTTGTTCCGAGGCGGGTTCGATGGACGTCCGTCCAATGTCCGACAAACATCCTTCGTCCTGTTTTCCGACGGTTGGTTACACTTAGCACAATTCGGTTTATAAGTATTTACTTCCCCGCAACCATAACAAAAAATTCTCCTGCTCTTTAGGAAGTCATGATACCGATGGCCAATTTCTTCACAGTTCCAACATTTAAGGGAATTGATTGCTAACGCATCGATATCGGTCGTTATTTCTTCAATTTATACATTCA
This sequence comes from Eurosta solidaginis, assembly GCF_040869045.1. Lineage (NCBI taxonomy): Eukaryota > Metazoa > Arthropoda > Insecta > Diptera > Tephritidae > Eurosta > Eurosta solidaginis. Next base: position 176,736,927 of record NC_090320.1, read on the forward strand.
CATTACTTGTATCAGCGATGTTGTGTGTCACTTCATAAAGATTTTCGCGGACTGGGTTCGCCCGAGGCGCAGACGCTTGTAAGGCTCTGAAAAATTTTTCGTGTTTTCGAACTTCTTTACGCAACGCGTTAATGTCCTCTATTTCCAATTGTAATAACTCATGTCGCAATTCCGGTTTCAGGGCTGGTATAAAATTATTAACTTACCAATTTACTTTTTCGGTTTGATATCCCTATTTGGTCTAGAAGATGTATTTAGGTGAAACCCGATTTTACATAACGATATATGTATATAAAACCTTTTTACATTTTTTTTTTTTTTGAATATGAAACGAAGGGTAAGATTAAGCTAACAGCTAAATCAGAATTATCCTCTAAGTTCGACTGAAAAAAAGTATTAATATAGTATTATCTATGGAAACGATAAACCAACGGTATGAAATCAGGTATTCCCCGAAATCAAACAAAAATCCTGTTTTGTAACCTTTCCACTTTAAGCATAAAAATAAACTAGAACAATCCTTAGTAAAATCCGCGGAAAGTAAATTCAGTTGCTTAGAAAAATATTCAGGGATTAGGGTAGGTGCTTGCACTCGAGCCGGGTCTGCATACCTTGCTGTGCTACAGCTTAGCTCAGGGAAAAGGGGTGGGCTTGCCTCGGCACTTACAGCGAAAGCGGTAGTAAAAATTTAAGTGTATGCAGAGAGAGATAATTCAACAAAACAAAATAAAACCAGAGAAATAAAAAAAATTACCGCAGCCTCGTACACAACTATATACCTATCATCATGGGATACGTCTAAACCTGTGAGGAATCGCGCAGCAACAACAATAACCGAAAGAGGGAGGTGAAAGGTGGCATTTCCCTCTCTGTCTTTACCCACCCAACCTGTTAATGAATTGCGTAAATTTGTGTTCATTAACCCAATATCATACTTACTCAGTTTACCATGATCTAACCCTACATTTCGTCATTCAATAAAGGCAACTCAGCAATTCATTTTGGAAATTGTATACAAAAACTTTAATAATTTCATAATAGTAGGAATTTACATATAATTGTGATTACAACTAACATAATAGAGACTTCTTTCCCTTTTTTTCTCTCTTCACCCCAATAATAACTTAAAAGGATAAGGTATCATTTATTTTGTTCTTATTTTATTAATTACATTTATATCTTTTCAAAATCCTTAAACCAATTTTTGTTTTCTACTCCAAGCAAAAGTTTAAAAAAAATTATCCAACCCGTTGAAATCGGTTTCCTAACTTTTAACTCAGGATAACAATCAAATCAAACAAAAAAAAAGAATTTCAAAATTATGTAATTATAATTACTTCCACCTATGTATGTGCACCATTAAACAAAAATAAAAGTTTCAATTAGGTATATTTACATAGGTAAGGATGTTAAAATCTATAACAAAAGCTATATAAAAAGAATATAAGTATGCTTGTAAATGTAAATGAACACTTACATTATCATCTGCTGCATCGATGCGACGATGGGCACAGCGACGTCGATGAAGTTCGATGTTGCGTTGCGTTGATGATGTTGCTGTTGGTAAAATTTAGCGAATATATGTTTGATGCGCGACAAAAGAAAAAACACCAACAAAAAACCAATTTGCTATAATCAAAGGGAGTATATGTAACCATTTGTATGCTTCAATCAAATGTGGAAAAAGTTTGCTGTTCAGATAACAACAAGCCAGAGTTTAAGCCTTCTGAGGCCAAGGAAATGGTTAAAAGGGGTTGGATGAGTTTGTTTACACATATGTACACATTTGAATCAAATTATTTAGCTTAAAGCTTCTTGCTGTTGTCCTTTTAACTATAAAGAGATTCCATTCAAAAACATTCGGAAAATGATAATTACGACAAAAAAAATATAAGGTTAACAATATTGAAAAATTTTAATTAAATTTTTTTTTGTCATAAAGAAAAATAAGTATAAAAACAAAATTCTATGCGTATTTGAACATAGCCAAACATATTTTTAATTCCAATTCATTTGTAGAAATAAAATTTTTTTATTTCTTTTTTTTTCCTACCGATCAGCTTTTCTAACTTATTTTAGATAACCTAATCTACATTAATCCGCCTTCGGAAGGTTTCTCGGGAACGGGAACTGGGCCTGAATACTCTGCTCATAATGAAGCTGCAACGATGCGCGTGGAAGAGGATTTTATTTTGATTTGTCTGCACAGCACTATGCAACTATTTGTAGCATATAGGAGATGATGGAACGTTTTCATAGATTTCGTTTTATCTTCATATTTGTTTGTTTATTCATTCAAAATTAAATTTATAATCGGAAAGAAATTTAATTTTCTTTTGCGCTTCCGAAAATTAATTGTAAGAGTATGAAAGTTATTTATTATTTTTTTTTTTTCAGAAGATTTTTCTCGTTGTAATTATTTTACGGTCAAAATTATATGACGTAACAGTCTTTCTATATTTCTAACATCCTTAGTAATTTCAACCCATTTCTTTTGTGATTTATTCAGCAAAAATTTGAATTTTCGGACTTTATCGAAACGTTTTTAATTTGCGCAGGTTTTCTAATAAAATTCGAAACAATTTTTTTTTCTAGGTATAATATTTGAAATTTATATTCAAGTTTTTAAAGAATTCTCGTCTTTTCTACTTTTTTGCGTAAACGCTTTTCGGTTCGTTTGCATATTTTACAATCCATTCTAGTTATTTTTTTTTTGTCTCTTTTTAACTAAATATTTCGAAACTTTCATGAAAAATTTTTAAACAACATTCTTTTTAAACACATGAAATTCGTATAGTCTGTGTAATTTCGTCTTATAAATTTTTTTGTATATCCAAATTTTTATGAAAGAATTTAGAATTCAATAAATGAAAAAAAATGTCCGAAATATAATCACGATTTCTAATTCTTTTCTAGTTTTTGGCATTCTTTCGAAAACGGTTTTGAAAATTTGGAAGTTTTAACTAAGACTATTTTTCTCTGCGATTTTCCAATTTTTTTTTAATTTATCCTTTTTTTCGCAGTTTTTAAAGATCTTTGAAACTTTTTAGCTCTTTCAACTATGCAGCATTTTTCAACTCAAAAAAAAGAAGAATTTTAGCGTTTTTTTTTGGAAATTTTTATATATATATATATTTTTTTTTTAACTTTCAAAATTTGTTTAGTTTTTTTCGCAACTTTTAAGTAATTTTAATTACAATATTATAATATTTGAATTTCTTTTAATTTTTAATTTTAGTAGAACGTGTTTTATTAAAAGACAATAAATGATTGAAGTATAACATTTCACTTAAACAACAAAAACAAAAGTAATAGATGCATAAACTTGCAAAGTAAGAAAAATATTTTGTAATTATTTTGAACTTGCAGATTTTGATACGTTTATTACCAGGGAACTTCCTTGTGCTCAACTCTTACCAGCTCCCGATACATATTACAAATTTATATAAATTTATTCCAAAATGAAATTAAGATGTCTGGACTTTTTAGCTGCAAAATAATTTATTATGTGTTCATTGTCCAGTTCAATTCTTCGGTGAACAGTCATGAGGGCTAGTCCATTCAGTCTTTCTTGGCCCATCGAGTTCCTCAAAAAAGTTGTAAGACGTTTTAAGGTCGAAAACGAACGTTCTGCAGTGCACGTAGTGACAGGCAATGTTGCATAAATTTTTAGTAAACTATAAATGTTCGGAAAAAGCTGACTTTGGCAAGATATCAAAGCTTCGAGTGCAGTTTTTGGGCGAAATTCAGGTTCCAATTGACTCCATTTATTTTTCCATAGAGTCAATTCTACAACAAGACCTGCCGCATCAATGTTTTTGTAAATATTTAACTCACGAGCGTCAGAGGCGGTAAAAGACATATCGAATTTTGCACATATATAGGGAATAAAACGTACCAATTTTGATATGGTTATTTTATGCTGAATAAATCTACTTTCTATTTGCATTGAAATATCGTCAAGAAAAGGCACTGCTATGGCGAATTTATAATAAGCTTTTGGATCTCTAAATGTAGTATTTACTTCGTTCTTTTTAGTGAAAGAAATTCGAGGAAGATTTACTTCTCCACTGACAGATTGTAAAAGCTCTTTAGCGGATTCGAAAATCGTCGAGAATTCATCGTCGATATTTGCGCGAAAATCTTTTAAAACTTATGAAACTAGTTCGATGTGCTCAATGGCACTTGCCAAGTCTAAACTAGGTGACTGTAAACTTTTTCATAAAGGCAACGTGATTTCGAATATTGTTGACGCCATAAAGAGGCTTATCACAAAGTCACAACATATCAGAGATTTTAGAAAACCATTCGCCCTTGATGATGTTTCAATGTCAGCTTCGTTCAACAGTTCTTCAAAAGCTGCAATGATTGGCATATACATCTCTTTGAAACGAATTGATCCATCGTGGTTTTCAACCCAACGAGTGGCGCAAATTGAAACCAATTTTCTTGATTTTGCTTCAGGCAATAATTATTATTTTTTGTCAGTATCTGAGTTCTTTAGGCGATTTTTTTAAAAACACCCCTACAGCTTTAACTACTCCCACGCAGTGACGAATATGGGAGACTTCGCGTGCATGCAAAAGTGCTAAGTTTAACGAATGGGAGCAACAGTGAATATATAAAGCTGCAGGATATTTTTGCCGAATTATTGCTTGAACGCCATTAAAACTACCTTTCATTGCAGCGGCACCATCATATCCTTGGTCAATTTTTGAACTTATTTCTAATCCTAAATCATGCAAAGTTTCGAGAATCATTTCTGCAATGTGACTTCCTGTTGTACATTTTAATTGAACAAATTTCAAAAAATCTTCACGAACAAACAAGAACTCTTGGTCGCTGTCGACATAACGCACACTTATTGACATTTGCTCAGTTTGCGAAATATCTGATGTTTCGTCCACCAATATCGAAAAGCACCTTGCGCTGTTTACTCTTTCCACAATATTTCTCTGAATGATTTCGCCGCAAGTTCCGATTAGCTCATTTTATATATTTGGACTTATATACGTTGCATTTTTAGAGCAAACATCAAAATGGCGTTTGGCGTTTTCATCCCCACATTCCATACGCATGCGAAGGATGGCGCGGAAGTTACCATCATTATGATTAGTCTCGCTACTAAGATCTCCATAATCGCGTGTTTCGCGTAATGCTAATTCTTGTCGAGCACAAAGCTTTATAACTTCTATTATAGGAATAAGCTTTTCTCTATTTTCCTTTATTTGTTGGATGCGAGATGAACCCAACTGCTTTTTAATATCAGGAATAGACATTTTCACCGTTTTCATAAAATGATCTGCAAAGATGACACTAGTCAAATGGTATTGGCATTTTGAATGCTTTTCAAAAGCTTTATTTGCTTTCTTTCATTTAGTAAACGGTTCACATACAAACGATCGCAATTTTTGGTTTGCGCCTTTGCCCGCGCTCTCGTAAGAAAAATGTGCGCAATATTTACAAAGAGCCCCTTGCCCTTTAGCTTGGGTGTACACAAGCCATTCATACCTGTGTGATAAGATTCATTTTTAAATAATGACTAATTTAATTGTCATTAGGATGCCCGTTATTACAAGCTAATCTATTTTTTCAGGTTCTGTACCAAATAAAATCAACTTGACAAATAATAGACACCCTAACGTTCATTCGCACCTTTTCAACCAATGAAGTTGAAACTTAAGATTTCTTTTGCTATCTCTAACAAAATTGAAGGATTCACCTGGAGTCCAAGGATTTGTTAAAAGTTGGAACTTCTTATCGTCTTCAACTTGCGTTCCCAAAAACTTACCAATATCTGTACTACTAACATCCCACTTATTAAAACTTTGTATAAGAACTTCTGTTTTAGTTTCATCCACCACAATTGAATTACTACAACTTGCTTGTTCTTCTATAGTTACAGTTTCAACACTAAAATTCTCAATTTTTTGTTTCTTAAAGCCATATGCAAACAATGTTTGCTTTTTTCACACATTTTTATTTTTCGCAACTCAAACTCAACTTTTGCACAATCACTTAACAAAGCCGAACAAAAATGTAAACAAAAACATATGATTAAATGGGTTGTTTTGATGCTTGCGCTCCAAAAGTGAAGTGTGTGGCGTGTGTTACACGGTCAATAAATACTGACGTGATTCACGGATCGCGATATTTATTGACGGTGTAGCAATATCTATGGATCGTGATATAAATGACACAAATTTGTTCATTTCTGTGGAATTTAATATTATTGCATTATTGGAAAAGCTGTAATAAAAAATCTCAATTGGTTTCTAAACAAAACTAAAAAATCCAGCACTGCACCCACATACATAATGATATTGTAATTTTTTAATCGGAATCACAACATTTAGATGTTTATGGAATGATGGTCGTGTCCAGGCCCGAAAAACTGCCTTTTTCCAATACGACTCATCGCGCTCTACCCTTTTGTTAGCTATAGCCTCCTCATATCATACTTGATAAACGGGATAATCGGATGATCAATAAGCCGTTAAAATTGGTCACCTGATCTGCATTTTAAGCCTTTGCTAATCCACTCTTTGGTTGTACGAGCGAAGAAAAAAAAAGCATAAAGAACATTATGAAATTCGACGTCTGAATAGGCTGCGGTAGGGACTCCAATCCCGAAAATCCCAAGTCCCGAAGGTCCTTGATTTACCTATCAGTTGAGATGAAATTAGCCCTGCCTTGGATCGCTGGTTGAAGATGGGCTGTTGCAGCTGAGCTTTGAAGAAGATGACAAACAAATTCTTATATATTTTTGACTTAAGACACGTTCGAGCTTTTTGCTGAGATATCGTCGCCTTCAATGGTTCCGGCGATATGCAAATTAAAGTTAAAAAAAAAAAACAAATCTATTGCTCAGATTATAGTATTGTAAATATATTTTCCAAATAAAATGTACGAAACTTTGAGAGCTAAGCTGTTGAAAGAAAAACAAAATACCAAAATCTCGGGACTAATCCCGATCTCGGGATTAAAATTAGATTGGATCTATATCACTGATCACCTGATATTACGGTTGAGCCTTGCTTAGCATACATAAGTAGGTATGCGTGGTACACACATAGTGGATGCTGTGTTATCATCCCGTCTTATGGTATATGGTAATGAGCGGATCGAAACTCGAATTTCCCAGTGGTAAATTCATCTGGTCATCTTCATAGCTTGTCCTGTAGAGTATGTTGTGTTTCTGGAAGGGGCGACCCAGTAGAAATATGTGTTTGTCGAAGTGTTTTCTGTTCATAGTAAACTCCTTATTGGATGTGTATACCTATATATACTTTTTGGATTTCACAGAATTTATTCAGCGACTACTAGGCAATTACTGTAATATATAAGCCGAGGATTTTAAGAGCAACCTGCTTTAACGATTTCCGACTTGAAACTATTTATGGAATCTCTTGGACTATACCCTGTGAACACCTCCTCACCTACACATTTCACCCGCACAAATAGTACTCTTCTAGATTTATTCTTTGTGAGTGACCTCCAAAAATCTCTCCACTATAACAAATGGTCTGCCCCTAGTTTTTCTAAACACGACTTAATTTCATGACCTACGATGTCCAGACTACTAGAATACCTTGCTCCGTGACTTATCGCTAGTTCAAGATAATTAATTATGATTTGCTCAACTCTGCGTTAGAGTCGTTGGAATGGAGTCTCATCCGGCGTTTCATATCAGTTGATGATCAAACTTGCTTCCTGCAAAATAAAATCGGCTGGCTTTTTGATTACTACGTCCCCTTAAAAACTAAATTAGTTAATCGGTGCTGTAAGCCTTGGTTTAATACTAGTATTAAAAATTTAATATACATATGTGCGCGATAAGGCTTATTTTCGGTGGAAGAGGTATCGTAGTTTAGAAACACTTACACAATTTAAATCGGCTCGAATCACCGTAACCAAAGCAATTAATAGTGCCAAAACTCTGTGTTATAAGGCTAAGTTTAGCCAAGTAATGGATTCGCGTCAAACATGAAATAAGATAAGGGAAATTGGCTTGGGAAAACCCAGAGAAAGAGCACCTGTTTTTGCTGACTTAGACGAAATTAACAAAAATTTTACTTGTTTTCCTGTATCAAACCCTCATGTATGTCCTGATAGCTATTGTGATCGTGTACTTATTCATGTCAGTCGTTTAGAATTTGTATGTGTTGATGAATGTGATATTGTACAAGCCATCCTTTCGGTCAAGTTTAACGCCATTGGCTTTGATGAAATCAGTGCGAAGTTTTTAAAAATAATACTGCCTAAGATTCTGCCATATGTGACCTACTTAATGAACTCTATACTAACAAAATCTAATTTCCCGAAGTGCTGGAAAGTTGCCAAGATTATTCCTGCACTTAAGAAATATAATGAGTACAGACCTATTGCTAGCCAACCTTTTCTCTCTAAAGTTGTCGAGCGTATTTTGCATAGGCAAATAATGTCATTTGTGCATAATAACAAACTCATTACTGACCGTCAGTCCGGTTTTTTTTTCGTGAGGGCAGGCTCAAAAATTATTAAGATATCAAATATTGAGGGAATGAATCAGATAAATGATATGTATGAAACCCATTCGACATGTTTTGTTTTTAGTATGATGATTCAGTGAGAAGAAATAACAAAAGACCAGCTGTAAAAAATTATTGATTCGTATTTTTTTAAGCTTCCAAACTTGCAAAATACAGTTAATGAAGAAACTAATGTCACGACTGAAGCATTTAATTTTGGTAAAGGAGATTGTGTCAATAATAACGCAGTCATCGACGTACAGCTTTCGGCAACTCTAACAATTCATCAGATCAACACTCAGTTCAGAATAAATTCGATATAGGTTTTTTCTAGAGAACAAACATTTGATGGATGATTATACAAAATTCAAATTACTGGAAAGAACCATGGTCACCACCAAATGACCTTTCCTTTTTCAAATCATAATAAGAAAGGAAAAATTGAAAAACGATATTTTCGACATCACTATTTGATCGAAAACGAGGGTTGGTTTATCCGGATATTTCGAAAGGTTGTTTTTGTAAGTATTGCTTCATATTTGCAAGTGACACTGGAAATCCGCGATCTACTATATCTTTGAATAAACTTGTAAAGATACCGTTGTGTTCATTTGCTAAATTATCTGGTAAAGGTGGTGATATAGCGTGCCACGCATCTAATAAATATCACTTCGAAGCCGTTCTTGCTGCTTCTGATTTTATTAAGTCATATGAAAATCCCGAAGAAGATATTTCAAATATACTCAACTCTCATCGGGTTGCTCAAATTGAAAAGAACAGAAACTTATTGCGTGTTATGATCCAGAATTTAATATTTATGGGGCGTCAAAATCTTGCATTCAGAGGTCATCGAGATGATGGTCCACTGGATCCTCATGAATCTTCAGTGAATCAGGGTAATTTTCGCGCTCTTCTTCAGTACCGAATCGCTGCTGGTGATACTGTATTATAAAATAATTTACAAACTGCATCTTCTAAAGCCACATATAAGCAAAACCACGCAAAATGAGTTAAGAAACTGTTGCAAAGAATAAATTCAAGATATTTTGATAGACAGAATAAGGAATGCAGACTGTTATGCGATTGAATTTGATGAGACAACAGATTCAGGACATATTGAACAACTCAGCCTTTGTTTGCGTTATATTCATGAAGGTAGAATTCGGGAAGATTTTTTAACATTCGTGGACGCTTTTGATTCAATTTGTCAAGAAGATGTTCATTATGAAGAGAAACGGCTCACAGGAATAGCATTAGGTCATATAGTTGTTGATATTCTGAAAAAATTCGGGCTCGATTTCCTTAAGAACGTTGGCATCGGAACAGATAGCTGTTCAGTCATGGTTTCAGAAATAAAGGGGACTGTTCAAGAAATTGTTAAATTTTGTTTATACGTTTGATCTTGTCCGTGTTTTAATCATGCACTCAATAACTCACTTCCAAAAACCTCAAATGTTCCTCAAACAAGAGATTGCATGGCTTTGATGAAAAAAATTATAAGTTTTGCTAATTCTTCAGGTAAACTTCCCCTGGTTTTCAAAAACCATCTCAATGAATCTTTGAGTGAACTGTGTGAGACACGTTGGTCAGAAAGACATGATGGTGTTATACAATTTGAAGACAGTATCACAGAAATTGTAAATGCTTTGAAGGAATTCACAAAATGGCAGGACTGGAAAACGACTTCAGAAGCTCGTTCGTTGATAAAGGCAACTGGCGACACAGAATTCATAATATCAATGATTTGTTTGAGCAATGTTCTTTCAATAACGCGACCATTGAATCTACTTTTACAATCTCCTTCTGTTGATTTGAATCATCCTACTGAATCTGTGAATAGCACACTCAATGTACTTAAGAATTATAGAGCGATTGCAGATGGTAAGTTTTCGGAATTGTTTGAAAAATTACGAGTTTGGCTGATCAATTAGATTTTGAGATTCATATTCCGCGTCTAACAAGTAGACAAATATATCGCTCGAACTTTTCCGCATCTACTGCCGAAGAGTATTATCGAAAAGCGATTTTTATTCCTTTATTAGACCACATTATACTTGACCTTCAAGAAAGATTGCCAGAAGAAACGTTGGACGTTTTTAATTTGACTTACTTCTACCGTCGAAATTTGTACAAAATGATACTCTTTCAAAGAAAAAAAATGCTTTGAAACTGATGAAATCTTTAGGCGAACGATACTCATATTTCTTGAAGAAAAACGAAAAAAATACCGTCCATTTGACAGGAGAGTATGAAGTTTGGTCCGAACTCTGGACAAAAAAGCTCGAGCAAAAATCGGTACCAAAATCGGCAGTAGAAGTTCTAGATCCCTGCGACGAAAATGCTTTTCCACTGATAAGGATTATATTGAACATTTTGGCTACATTGCCGGTCAGAAATGCTTCTCCAGAAAGAAGCTTTTGTACCCTTCGGCGACTAAAAACATGGTTACGAAGAACTATGACTGAAGATAGGCTCACTGGCTTAACACTTTTCCACGTACATTATGATATTAAAATCGACGTTGAAACATAATAGAAAGATACGCAAAAAAAGGGAAGCCAAAAATTGATTTTATTATATAGAACTGTTTCATAACAGCTTGACGTTAATTTATGAAAAATAATAATGTATACCGTTTCAAAAACAACTTTGTAATAAAGCTTCATATTTTTTCTGTCGACGAATATATTGAAATAAACTTAATATCAAATTGTTTTTTCTTTATTTTACCAATATATTTCGGTTACACACGGTAACCGTCTTCAGGGCTTTGAACTATAAAAAAATTACAGAAACATAAAATAAAAATACAATTGACATAAAAAATTAAACAAACATGCACATTTCTCTACATACATTATTTTACACGTCTTCCCTGTTTAACGTGGAGCTAGTCACCAATGATGACATGATACGAAACATTCATTCTCTCTCAATTCGTTTCCAGGAATGGGTCTTAAAGTTCATTCAATTGTAAACATTGGTTCATTCGATTGTAAACAAACTTCATTCGTTTCCAAGAATGGGTCTTGAAGATCAGAGTTGCGTAAACCGCGCAAAAAAAATTCCAAGAAAATCGGTGCGGTTTCATTATTTTTCATTTCAAGTGTATTCAACTACATACATAAGCGGATCAAAAATTTGTAAAAAAGGTACAAGAAATAACAAAATTAAATGAGCTGTTATATTAACGCACGAAAAGAGATAAGTACATTTTATCTTAGCTATCAAAAAATTAAATTTCACGTGTTGTCACGGAAAAATTTTTAACGGGTAAAATAAGCTTTTTTTTGTATTTGTGATCCTGAAAAAATTCGAGTTTTTTGATATCCCATTTGACAATCTTGAGTAAGTTTTCGGTGAAAATCATAAATTAAACCTTTACCATGTAAAATACCCCAAAGTTATTCCGAAATGCCCAAATTTGATTTTGAGGATGATGGCATCTATGGTCAATGTTATAAAAAATGCACATTTTCACGCGCTCTCAGAGAGCGAGAAGTTTCATATCATGTCATCATTGCTAGTCACTGTCCGCATATTGTTTATCAAGTGTTTGTAGTAGCTCGCGCAGTTATCAATGTCCGTCTTGTAATTCATTCGTATGTTAGTCGTTGTGTTTAAAATATGAAGTACTTCTAAAGTCAATATCTTATTATGTTGTTTCTCTTCCTGAAGTATTTTTGTTTGGTTAAAGTTCGGAGAGTGTTTTTTCGTCGTACAGTGTCTCATAACTGCTGTTTTATGGTGAGTTGCTTCGTGGCAATGTTTAAAGTCCGATTTATGTTGGGCTAGTCGAGTTTTTAATTTGGCTTTGGTTGTGTCCACATATATATTATTGCATAATTCCATGTCATTTCCATTACATGGTATTTTATAAGCTTTTATTTAGTTTCACTTTTGTTGTCTGTAATGGAATCTTGCAAGTTAAATTTGATACACTTCCCGGTGTCCGATTGAGCTGAAAATTTGCACACATGTATAACTCCGATGACGATGCAATATTACTTTGTTAGAATTCGATAAATTAATCGATAACACAGTTATCGGTAAAGATTTGTATTTACTTTGGCATAACAGCCTAAGTCCCATACAAACCCGCCGGTACCTATCCGTGGATTGTGATATTTGGACGTGGTGAATCACGCGTGGTGAATCTCAACGCTTGTGAAAAGCGGAGACACAACCCTCTGTTGTATTTCTGTGTATAACCAACATAGCTGAAATTTTAAGGCTGTTCAACTCTGTAATCTTTTCTGTAATTTATTTTGCTTTTGGAAAAATTACCTATTTGAAAAAAGCTGGCTGAAAAATATTGGCATAACAGCTTAAGTTAAATGGAATGGAAAAACTTGGAAAATTTGAGCAGATGTGGCAATTTCGCGTGTCCGTTGAACGAAATATTGAAAATCTATTGATCATCGCTAGGAAATTAGCGACATTCCATCAACTTAGCAGCACTTTAGCAATACTACTGTTATTATTTGGCCGCTCAAACACACCCATATTAATTTGCATTAAATTTAAAATATACAACTCAAAAATGACTCCGGTTGTTATGTCCGCAGCATTTATTTGGTGCAAATACAACATAATCATTTACACGGCCAAAGCCATAATAATTTGAACGGGTCATCAATTCTTTCTCTGATTCAAAAGCTGAACTACCAGCGCTACCGCCATCAGCTCAGTGTCATCATTGTCAGTAGCGCCAATAACACCAAACTCGTGCCTGACAAACAAAATTCGTTTCACTCAATAGTGCAAGTGAAATGTACTACGCACTCATTACTAAGTAGCGTCAAAAATTCGATTGGAGTCATTTCGTCAATGAGCTACCATGGAGCTGGCACCGCATTGGCGCTGGCGCCATGCAATTTACATCACTAAAATTGCACGAATGTCCAGGCTCATGACTTTGTTAATCCAGATGGTGAAAACGAAGACTCAAAGGAATGCAACCTTGCAAACAACAGCCGTCATTTTCAAAGTGTAAAAATTCTGTGATACAACGAACGCTAACGCCGTTAGGCTGTTATCGGTAAGTGTTGCATAATTTTCTGCGCACTTGATTTTGTTTTACAGATTTTTGGCGATGGAATTTTAGCTAAGCGAAAGTAGGAATTTTATTTTAAAACAGATTTAACCCACAGATGACAGATCTGCAATAAGTAGTTGTAAACAGAACGCGGCATAGGCAAAGTTAAGTTATTTAACATTGTTTGACACAATTTTATATGTGCTCTCTGTCAAAAATGCTTCAACTAACTTAGTCACATTTTATTTCGATTATGAATATGCCCCAATATATTCGGATTATGATATAATAAAATTAAAGAAAGAAATAAAATTAAAGAAAAAAAACTTTTTTAAAAATAAGCTTTTATTATTGGTTAATAAAATTAACTAAAAAGTAAGTTGATGCATTAAAACAAATGGATAGGATGAGAAACGTTACAAATAACTAAGTAAAGGTTACATAACTAATTTAAACAAAATTTTACCCTACTAAAAATTAAAAAAAAATGCATATTTAAATTAAATTTAAGAAAAAGGCTTTTCTAAGAACAAGCTTCTATTACTTGTTAATAAAACGAACTAAAAAGTAAAAAATAAAATTAAAGAAAAAAACTTTTTTAAAATAAGCTTTTATTATTGGTTAATAAAATTAACTAAAAAGTAAACAATAAATTGACTCTAAAGAAATATAACACTTTATAAGTTCATTGTAAGCTTTAACGATAATTAGGCTTTTTCGTCTGCGACAAAAGAATTCCATATTGTACATAATTATATATTTTTAACATCAAAACTTTACACCTAAATTATTAAACCTTACAGTTTATATCACAGTCCTAATTGTTCTAATAAAAGCGTGTTACATTGCGATAGCAAGAAAAGGAGATCCTAAATGTTCTTAATTAAAAAAAAAAAAAATAAATGTAAGGCGCGATAACCTCCGAAGAGATCTAAGGCCGAGCTTCTCTTCCAATTTGTGTCGTGCTCCTCTTGATTTTTCCCTACAAATTGGCCGGACGGGACCTACATGTTTTATGCCGACTCCGAACGGCATCTGCAAGGCAGATGAGTTTTCACTGAGAGCTTTTCATGGCAGAAATACAATCGGAGCGCTTGCCAGACACTGCCGAGGGGCGACCCCGCTTAGAAAAATTTTCTTCTAATTGAAAAATCTTATTTCTAAAATTTTGATGTTGCTTTGCCCGGGAGTTGAACCCAGGGCATACGGTGTGATAGGCGGAGCACGCTACCATCACACCACGGTGGCCGCCAAATGTTCTTAATTATACCATCAAAATTCAACACGTTTTTTATTAGAACAATTAGAACTGTGATATAAACTGTACGGTTTAATAATTTAGGTGTAAAGTTTTAATGTTAAAAATATATAATTATGTACAATATAGAATTCTTTTGTCGCAGACGAAAAAGCCTAATTATCGTTAAAGCTTACAATGAACTTATAAAGTGTTATATTTCTTTAGAGTCAATTTATTGTTTACTTTTTAGTTAATTTTATTAACCAATAATAAAAGCTTATTTTTAAAAAAGTTTTTTTTTCTTTAATTTTATTATATATCACATTGCTTGCTTCTATCCGCCTGAGGTACCTTATATTTTGTTCTGTTGAATAAATTTTTTAATGTGTTAATTGGCTTGTGCGCTATTCTAACTTTTTCTTTATTATAACAATTCGAGTTTACTAAGCGCTCTGATAAATTTGGTACATAAAATAATGATTTGAAAATTTCAGGTTTTTGTGATTCCCGTTGACTAGCTTGTGATGTACATCTTTTAATTAGGGTATTTGTAACATTTTCAGGAAAATCTTGACTTTTTAATAGTACTTTTGCTTCTTCTTTGATCTCTTCGTGGTAAGCGTCATCTGATATATTTAGCATACGTCGTATACAGCCCATTGGTGTATTCATTATCATCGTCTTTGGGTGTTTCGAATGAAAGTTAATGATTCGTCCGGTAGATGTGGGTTTCTTATACCACTTTAACTTCAATTGGTTGCCTCGTCGAATAATAATTGAGTCAAGATATGGCAATTTTCCGTCGTCTTCGAGTTCCGTTGTAAACTTTATATGTTTGTTATAGGAATTTAATGCGTCAAGTGTGTTTTGTACCTCATATTCATTTATTATGGCGAATAGGTCGTCCACGTACTTTGTGACTAATCTTGGTACTCTTGTTATATTCTCCAACAACTCTTCCATCACGATATCTGCAATCACTGGTGAGGTCGGTGATCCCATTGGCAACCCTTTCAGCTGGGTGTAAATTGTATCATTAAATTTGAAATATCGATTTTCTTCGATGCAAAATTTTAACATTTCTATAAACATTTTCTTTGGTAGTTTCGTATGCTTCTCTATTGTTGTCCATTTTCTTATTATGATGTCAAGTGCTAGTTGGGTTGGTATACTGGGAAACAGGGAAATTACGTCAAATGATATAGTCTTTCATCGTCATAGCTATACGAGTTGTTTATTTTTTCTTTGAAGTCTAGTGTATTTTTTATGTTATAACTCGAGTTTGCTGTGACGTTTTTTAAAATATCCGCTATATATTTGCACAGGTTGTGTGCTGGAGATCCGACGGCGGAACATATCGGCCTGAGTGGGGTTCCTTGCTTATGTGTTTTTGGAAGTCCATAAATCCGTGGAGGTAGTGCCGTGGTTGTGGTGAGTTTATTTTTCTCGGCTTTTGTGATTACATCCATTCTGTACATTTTATCTATGTTATTATTTTTGCTTTGAAGCCTCGCTGTTGGATCCTGTCTCTGAATTCTGTACATATCATGTCACATTTAATATATCATTCATTTTGTTTTCATAGTCATTTACATTCATTGCCACTATTTGGTTTCCCTTGTCCGATGATAACACATGAATATTTTTATTTTTGCTCAGAAAATTCCGCGTCTCCTTCACTGTATCCGATATTGCACTATCTATTGCACTTTGCTTATTTGTTCTTACATGAGCTTTCACAAGTTCAGAAAATTTTGTTCGCGCCTCTTTTTGTTTATCTTTCGTTGTGTTTGTTGGTACCAAATCCTAACCATCCGCGATATATTGAAACAATGGAAAGCTCTTATTTTCTATTGGCAGCGCGAACTTTGGACCCTTTGCTAACAGACATTTTATGTCTGAGGGAAATTCAACATCAGTTGTGTTTACAAACCACTCTTCATGTTTGTTGTTGTTGACCCACATATGGTTTCGTTTTTTCCTTAGATTTTCGTGTTTTGATTCTTGCTTTTTCTTTAGTGCTCCTGTAGCTTTGTTCGCAATCTCCCCTTCTTGTTTTATAAATTCTTCGAAGTCATCTTCGCTCAGCTTTTTCTGCAGCTTTGTTGTGACGTATTCCATGCGCTGTTTTTGTCTTTTGAGTATATTGTGCTTGTGTTTGATCAGAAGGTTTACCCTGCAAAAATTGTTGGATTACGTGTTCCATTTTCTTCATGTTGGAGTACTCTAACAATACTCCTTTGCAATGGGTTTGCGGACCACCATCAGCCGATCATTGCTCGTTTTTTAACGACAGTGATCACGACACGATGACAATCGAACAGAGTTGCCAAAAGTAAAATATTGCATGCAAATAACTAATAATAAAATTTTACTTTGGCAACTCTGATAAAATGCAACAGCGCACTGGTTTTATGTATACATACTATAGTATGTATAGAGAAAAATTAGCTTCTTTATTCACGCAAATGCTAAATGACATAAGAATATTCGTAGTATAAAATATAAAAGTTGTATTGCCCCTCTTCATTTACTTTCATTTTAAATTAAATTCACTTCGATAATTCTTTCCGACACAATTCCTCTTTAGTACTTTGGCATATGATCCTCTGTGGGTGCTCCATGGAGTACTACAGTGAAAGTACTTTGGAAAGTACTCTCACGTATGTACTCTATGGGATACTCACAAACAAAGCGAGAGTGGGATCACCTACTCCTCTCCTAGGACATCGCAATGCTAATTGGGGCACATTTTTTCTATGAATACAGATTACCCTGCAAAAACGCTCCACGTCATTTGCCTAGTCATTTGACCGTCATTGTGCGGTCACGGCCCTTGTTAAATTTTAGTAACGTTTGCACTAGCAAGAGTAGATTTTTTACATTTTTTTCCCATTTCGTACCTATTTATGTTATTGTGCATTCCGCTCCCACTTATAGGATGTGGGCATAGTGCTGTGCTGCTCACACACGTCACAATGCTCGTCAAATGGCGGTCATATTCTCCGTCATTTCACTCTACATTTTCGAGCCATTTGTCAGTCAATTTTACTGCGGTTTTACCATTTATATAACCGCCATATAACATGAATTTTACCTGCAGATTTACTTTACCTGGAGCGGCCATATGAATAAAATATGAACCAAAAAAATTGAATTTTCAATATTTATTATTATCATTATTATTATATATGTACATGAAATTGGAACTTATATTAATACAGTTTATATAAAAAAGAAGTAAGTACTTTAATAATAAATAAACTCGCTTAATTGGTTTTTGTTTTCCAATTGAAATCTTTTCTAAGCGAGCAGAAAATAATTTTAAGCTTTAGAAAAAACTCCAATTATTTGAATCAATTTACTCAACAACAGATTCGATTTACTCTATTTTTCAGATCAAGAATATTCAAAGGTGTCGTGGAATCCGATTGCTGTCGTAATTGAATTTTATAGTAATAAAGTAAAATATGAATTTAAAAATGTAGGACTAGTAATTGAATCAGACTTATTATTGTTCTAAATCTAATCATTCAAGCAATAATTCTGAAACCCTAGCAGGAGTATTGATTGGTTTCAAATCTAATTCCAACAGCAATCGTATCACGATATACCTTATTATATATGTACATGAAATTGTAACTTAAATTAATACAGTTGATAAAAAAGAAAAGTAAGAATTTTAATAATAAATAAACTCGCCTTATTGGTTTTTATTTTCCAATTAAAATCTTCTCCAAGCGAACAGAAAATAATTTTAAGCTTCAGAAAAAACTCCAATTATTTAAATAATCTACAACTTAAAGCTTAGTAGAAATTCAGATTAGGTTTACTCTTTTTTCAGATCAAGAATATTCAAAGGTGTCGTGGAATCCGATTGCTGTCGTAATTGATGAACTTAAAAATGTACGAATTGTAATTGAGTCAGACTTATTATTGTTCTAAATCTAATCATTCAAGCAATAATTCTGCAACCCTTAGCAGGAGTATTGATTGGTTTCAAATCTAATTCCGATAGCAATCGTATCACATCCCTTATTATATATGTACGTGATATTGCAACTTAAATTAATACTGTTAATATAAAGAAAAGTAAATACTTTAATAATAAATAAACTCTCTTAATTGGTTTTTGTTTTCCAATTGAAATCTTTTCCTGTGCAAGCACATCGCTAACCTGTGTTGGCAAAAGATATGATTATACTGTCTTCGATAGTCGAACGAGCCGCTACTCGGCGAAGTAGAGATGACCGTTGTGTCGGTGGCAGCTGTTACAACAGCAGTTTCTAACTTTACACCATCAGTACAGTGTGATGAATGCTTCACTGCCTTTTCCAATTGCTTGGCGCCAGCAATTTTTGCTGTTTGTAAAGCTTTAGCTGTAATGCAAATATATAGGTGGGTTAAAGTGGTTTTCGTATGATATTCAACAACTCACCCTATACCATCATCACTGCCTCCTCATCGATTTTGAATATGTGTACTGTTTCAGTATTCAGACCCAGTTCGTTTGGTGCAATATTTTCGATTTGATGAATATGTATACTATCCGTTAGGCAGACAATTAGGTGCAATCGATTCATTCATATACTGTGGGTATTTGAGCCGTAGACGCAATGGCAGATATTTTGATTCTTTTTAAAGTGTAACATTTATAAACAGTTGGGTTTCTCTGCTGTCACCATCACCACTACAGAGCTATTGAAGAAACGCTCGACCAAGATAATATGTGAGATTTACACGCATAGATTTATTCCACCTTTTCACAGTTATTGATGGAGAAAATGCGAAAGCCATATTTACCATCCAATACCGAAATAGAACTGTAGAGGAAGAAACATTTTATAAAATTTAATAAAATAAAAAAAAACCCTTTTTTTGCTATAACTTAAAAAAACTCATATTCAAACTTCTGCTTAACTTCTACATATCAATAGCTACCTTTACCACCAGGAGTCACTATTGCTTCTACGCCTATGCTATTGTTTCCTACATCGATGAGCTTTGTAATAAAATAAACAGCTATCTCCCCAATCTCTCCAGTTTTGTCGCCTCGCGAAACCTGATATTGTCACCAACCAAATCATCGGTGACCTTATTTAAAATATGACCGCGCCAAATGTCGACCATATGGCATTACCCTACCGACTGTCTTACACCTTAAAATTTTGGGTGTGACTTTCGATCAGGATCTACATCTTGGAGAGCATGCACTAGCAATTGTAACGAAAATCGTCGTTGGTGTGAGGGCTTAGCCGATCTCCATAGCGCCCGACTATGAGGAGGAGCTGTTTAGGACTGGCATCTACGCCGTTTCGCCTTGGGAGCAGTGGTGGACCCAACAGAAGAGGAGATCGAGCGCTTGGCATGGGCTCAAAGGCGGTAGAAGTAGGTCGAAGGCAGTTCAAAAGGTTTGCTTCGAGAAACCCTCGGTTCTGCAACCGGTATGAGGGGGAAGAAGCGTCGAATGGCAGAATGAAAAGGCAACGTTCGGCGGAAGGCGACGAGCCTGCTTTCAAGAGGCAGAAAGGGCCCAGTCCCAGAGCCGCGACGCAGGGCAGTCCCATAGACAAGACAAGTAGGCCCAAAGCTGTAAGACAGATGGGCCCCAAAAGCGAGGTAGCAACTACCTCGAAGGCTGCGAGTCAGAAGGAAGTTCCAACTATGGAAGTAAGAGATAAGCCAAAGGGAGATAACGCTTAGACTCCGACTTTCTCGGAAGTGCTAAAGGGAGCTAAGTCTCCGGCTTTCTCGGAGGTGCCAAAGGGAAATAACACTAAGACGCCGGCTTTTCCCGAGAAGATGTGTGGCAAAGCAGTCACTGACTGTGGCGCTGGTTGATCGTAGCAGTCCTTTCGAACAGATGACTAGTAAAAGGTGGAGATCTGTAGAAAAAGAGCTTATTAGCTTAATGCTTAAGATGATGCGGGAATAACCAAGTAAGCTCCTTCCAACCTTTGATTCGGGGGATAGTATAATGGTATGAAGATGATAGCGTGCGACAACATCGCGAGCTTGCGGTGGCTAGAGGAAGTGATTCCAAATCTCCAAAGTCAGGGCACGAACGCGCGTTTTGAGATGGTGGTTAAAGCGCAAATCCCCAAGGTACCAAAAGTTAAGGTATGGATACCATGCGTGATGAAGTCGGAGGAAACACTGCGACTTTTGCAGAATCAGAATCCGAACATTCCGACACAAGATTGGAAGGTACTTACTATATCTCGGCCTACGGAGGAAGGTCAGTTATACATCTTTCAAATAAACAAGCAGGCGGAGGATATATTGTACGCGCAGCTTGGAAAAATGTCCTTAGGTACGGTAAAATTTATATGCGACTCAGGAAAAGAATTCGCGGGTATTAAAGTCCTAACACCCTAGACGTGGTGAAGTCGAAAAGGACCTCAAAAGCCTAAGGGGAAAAAGACAGTTGGAGGTAGCCCACGTCACTCCGAATGTGTTAGGAGGGGACCAACAGCCAGACGGTGCTGTGAGTCGTACAGAGGAACACCCGGCACAACAGGTACAAGAGGCTGAAGGGGGCTTCGAACACTCTAAACCAAAAGGGCTAGGGGAGGACGACGACGTCACGATGAAGGTGCTGGAGGGGGACGAGCAGCCCATTGGTGCTGCGAGTCCTACAGATAAACCTCCAACACAGTAAAGTGGCGTCGAGCGAACTCCTCCTAACGCGCTGATCCAGAAGCCGTGGCTTCCATCGGGAGGAAAGGTTTCTGGACTTAGCGCTCGCGGATTTGGCGTTTACTATGCGCAAACGGAAGGACGGGTGCTGTAGTAATGGTAAGGAAACAGCTGCATTCATATATGCTGCCTAATTACACTACTGAGGACCTCGTAGAGGTGGTGAAATCGCCGGGCTCAGATGGTACATGTCCGGCCATGCTACAAGTTTCAAGTAGGGCGGTCGTGGGATGGCTTAAAATAATATTCGATGGGTGCATAAACTGAATCATGTACCGCACTCTTGGAGAACTGCTCGTGTAGCTTTCCTACCAAAGGCGGGGAAGATCGGCCACGTGTATCCCAAAGATTATAGACCCAATAGCTTAACATCATTTCTGCTCAAAACCTTTGAGAGGCTGATAGATGTGTACATAAAGTCCAACGTGGATGAAAAGCTGCTACCCACAACACAACAGGCGTACACCAAAGGCATGTCAGTAGACACCGCATTGCATAGGGTGGTAATAAGCATAGAAAAAGTCCTGGAATATAAGGAATATGCTCTAGAAGTCTTCTTAAGCATTGTCGGGGCTTTCTAGATGGGCGATTATTGATGGTCTTAATTACGTTAAAGTACATCCAGCCTTACCCAGATGGATCGACTGCATGTTAAACTGCAGTAAGATTACATCGCAATGGGGATTGTACAGGGGCACTCCGCAGGTAGGGGTGCTATCACCTCTGCTGTGGACACTGGTCATTAACCAACTGCTTAGGGGATTCTACGAGGGACCAGAAAAACTTACGGTTTACGCAGATGACGTTGCATATGGTCTTGTTAACAAAGAGGTACAAGGTCCCTAATTGGACCAGGCCTAAGTTAGAAGGGGCGACCCTACGGGAGAAACCTTGCACAAAATATCTAGGAATGATCCAAGACAGTAAGCTGTCATGGAAGCTCAACGTGGAGGAGAGGGTGAGGAAGGCTTCAACGGCACTTTATGCATGTAAAAGAATCGGCATATACGATCAGAAGGAACTCGATGACGATGCCTCAAAACTAGCAACCAAAAGCAATAATTATCATTTCACTGACACAAATTTTATAGTTTTTTTTCAGGATTTGGACACAATGTTGTTGTTGTTTTTGTAGCGATAAGGTTGCCCCCCGAAGGCTTTGGGGAGTGTTATCGATGTGATGGTCCTTTAGCCGGATACAGATCCGGTACGCTCCGGTAACACAGCTCCATTAAAGTCCCGACCATCTCGGGAACGATTTATGTGGCCACATTAAACCTTCAGGCCATCCCTCCCTACCCACCCACCCGCCGCGGATAGGTGAGGTTGACAATTGGGTTTGGAGAAGCTATATATTGCGCTGGCAACCTGAAGGGTTGCGCTACACAGCCCCTTGAATCTGGTATTTTAGTCGCCTCTTACGACAGGCATACCTACCGCGGGTAAATTCTGACCTCCTAACCCGCTGGGGGGTATTTCGACACAATCTTTTCATTATATTACTTAACAATTTAAAGGCTTCATTCTGTATTGCGAACGATAGCTCAGACGAACGATTCGCCTCCAAACGATTTCTTCTAGCAATGTTATTCTCTATCATTTTCGTTCGGTCTTTACCTTTCTAACCAACAGGAAGGCAAAAGTAATTGTCAAGTGATAAGTTGCCATTGTTTAACATAGTGCAAATACACTAGCGATTCGTCTCTCATCCGCATCGAAAGTTCGTTTCGTATTTTGACTTACCAGCAACAACAGAATCATGTTTAATTGTACGCCGCACAAGCATTATAGCATCATGTAACGAAGCTCAGTTTCTTCCAAAAATTGTTCAACACTGCCACGTAAAATCAATGTACTTATTCTAGCATTAACGCAACCTTTAAAGAATTATAAACTATAAAAATGAAATTAATGTCAAACCTTGGTAAATGTTGAAACGTTCACCACCAACCTGACGTTCTTCAAAGTAATCACATTGACCCAAAACACTGGAATTAATATCATTAGCTGTAGTCATAAGAGCACCACCACAAGCTTTCATTCTACGTTTCCAATCTTCTTCTGGTACATGAACAGCACAGAACATATCACGATCTGCAAAATACTGTGTAGCAACATCACCAATTGGTAATTTAGAAAACACAACATTGGCGCTTTACTTAGCTAGTTTATTCTACAGATCACGCCATTCAGCATCAACAATTTTCTGATACTCTTGGATATTGGAGGACATTGCTGTGGCAGATCATTTTTCCAATAAAGCACTTTGTTGCTCCTTTGATTGGCGCTTCGACATGTACAGCCATGTCATATTTTAGCATGCATAATTGTAATGCTTTACGTATAGCTTTAATGATGATACGTGCATGCACGCCTTCCTCAACATCTGGCTTAACTTGTTTTAAGATTTCACATGCTTAAAATACTACTGAAGTGGTGCCATCGCCGACCTGATAAGAGAAACATTTTTATTCTACACATTCTAATATAACAAAAAACTTACCTCAACATTTTGAAATTTGGCGATGTCTACTAGAGTTTTACGGCTGGATTCACAATATCCAATAGTTTCATAATGGTTGCCCCATCATTTGAAATTGTGGCCTTACCACTGGAATCAACAATATGCTTGTCCATACTACGTGAACCCAATGTAGTGCATACAGTGCCGCAATTGAATGCGAGGCATTGATGTTGGATATGAGTTGAGGTTTACCATGAGAGCTATCGGTACCCAATCATTTTTTACACAAATACTCATGTACCCAATACAAGTTCAGGACGTTCATATTTATCGACACGCTGTCCGGTATGGCCCGAATGTTGGAAATATGCAGGTGGCACTGTTGAGAAAAAATATGGATCAATGAACACAAGTAAAAGTGAAAGATTTTTTTTTTTACCATCTCTTGTTACTTTACACATTAGGAATTGGAAACGACGACCAGCATCTACAAGTTGCTATTGAGCCTTGCAACGATTACATCTAATTGCACCCAATTCACCAAAATTTACATTGGGTGGCTCATATTCACCCTCAACCGTGTGTGCCATTGGTGAGACGGTAAGTGTAATGGACAAAGCTGTTGTTTTTAATAAATCAGCTGTTGCAGGTATGTAATACAATGACGACCTGCAAAGAAGAAAGATCAATGTAATTGCCAAACAAAACATTAATTTCGATTATCGATACCTAACGTAACGTGGCGAGGAGTTACCCTGATCTTCTACCATATATTTTGTGGTCACCAATGGTGGTAATAAACCCTGTTCATTAGTAATAAAAGCACCACCAGCGCTATTTTGATTTTTAATGATGACCCTTATCGGATTTGGCATCTGTTCGGGATCTAAACGGCGTTGAGCTTGATCATACTGTTGCGTCTGTTGATATTTACCAGTAACAGGTGCAGGTGGTTGCTAAAGAAAATAACACAAAAATAATCATCAGCAAATTTGTAAATTATTAGTTGTATTAGCATACATTATAACCAGGACGTCCGGACGTGTCCGGGTATTGGGGGTTGACCCGGCTTGGGTGGTTGACTGAGCATTGGCGTTGTTGTTGTTGTTGTTGTAGCGATTAGGTTACTCCCCGAAGGCTTTGGGGAGTGTTATCGATGTGATGGTTCTTTGTCGGATACAGATCCGGTACGCTCCGGTAACACAGCACCGTTAAGGTGCTGGCCCGACCATCTCGGGAACGATTTATATGGCCACATTGAACCTTCAGGCCATCCCTCCCTCCCCACCCCCAAGTTCCATGAGGAGCTTGGGGTCGCCAGAGCCTCGTCTGTTAGTGAAACGGGATTCGCCGCTCGAAGGTGAGGTTGACAATTGGGTTGGAGAAGCTATATATTGCGCTACACAACCCCTTGAATCCCTGAGCATTGGCGTCTGTCCAGGTTGTGTTGGTGGCATCATAAAAGCCATCAATAACAAGTGCCAAGAATATATCCGCGGCATACCTGCCGACCAAAATGATTCAAGGGGTTGTGATTGCCAACCTCACCTACCCGTGGCGAATCCTATACCTAACAATTTTGTGTGAACAATTGGTGCCAGTTAACCCTCTGAAATAATCGGCGCAATTGTTCGCCATTGTGTTGGCATTAATTTGGCAAAATGCAAAAACTTTTCATCCTCCTCCCGTGACCATTCTGTCTTCTTTATGCTAGGATCAAGCCATTCGTACCAGCGTGCCTTACATTGCTTGGCAGATTTGCGGTGCAGCAGTGATGCAATACGTGACCACTGGTTTTTGCCATATTTCATTACAGCTCCTTTGAGGATTTCATCCTGAAAGTTATCAATTTAGTTAATAAACGGCCAAGAGTAACCAATCGCGTCAAATGCTTACCTCAGTGTTTCTCCACACACCACCTTTTATCATAATTCGCGGCATGGTGCTATAGAATTGTGAATTCTTTGGGAAAATTTTAGAATAGCACAACCTCCACCCCCCCCCCCCCCCCCCCCCCCCCCGAGTTTGGGGTAAAACTTGGTATCAAATGAAAGAGGGAGTTCTCCCGCAAACTTATAATTTAAAAGTTATTTGTTGTTAAAGTTTGCAAATTTAGCAAATTTCTATAGCACTTTAAATTACAATTTACATCTTTCAAAACCTTAATCCACATACATATCTATATAAATTGGCAACGATAAACTTAAATTGCATTTTTGTATATTTCACATTTCATTTTTGCATAGTTTTCACTTATTATAAATGTTTTTATTAAATCAATCGCGCTTTTGTAGCAACATGCACATGTATATATATATATATATATTTTTTATTGATGACATTACAAAGCTGTGCTGCCACATATATATACGTATACACATATAAAATTTGTATAGAAATTTGCCAACTTTAACACCAAATAACTTTTAAATTATAAGTTTGCGCACTTTAAAATATATATATTTGTGATCTGGAGAACTCCCTCTTAATTTTAAATCTTTCCGGAGATATTCCATTTAAAACTCTCAAAATTGAAAAAATTTCCCACCACCAAATGTTTTGCTGTCTCTGCTGAATCAGAAATGGCGGATTTTTTTGCACGCAAAAATTACGTATTTTGCTATCCCTATAAAAATAAGTTTCGTCAATTTTTTTGATGTAATTTGAAATTTATTTATAATAGCCTTAGCATTGCTATAGTTTCTCCTTATTTCTGCATATCCCATTTCGTTGTTGTTTTATGCTTACGGCGTGCCTTCCGTCTTTGTAATGAAATCCTTTGGCGACCTTTTCTGTTAACAAGGTATTTGTTTAACCGGCTTTAGGTCCAATTTTTAGTATTAAAACACCAAAAATTGTTTTTTTTTTCTTTAGTTTGCCAATATATTTCGGTTACACACGGTAACCGTCTTCAGGGCTTTGAATTATAAACAAATTACAGAAACATAAAATAAAAATACAATTGACATAAAAAATTAAACAAACATGAACATATCTCTACATACATTATTTTACACGTCTTCGCTGTTTAACGTGGAGCTCATTGTAAATTTTACCAAGTAGCGCAACTAACAGCTGATCGGTGAAAATTCGCACATTCACACGCACAGTTCTCGACTCAGTTTCAAAAACAAACTTTAGATTATTTAACTCAAATTTTAAAGTGGGACAATCCTTACGAATTTTATGTATATAGAATATATAAGGCGTTTTTATTGTTATTAAAACAATAGTTTTATTTTTTTTAAAGCTTTTATCATTTTTTTTTTTTTAACTTTGAAAAGACTCCGAACACCATTCTTTCATTATATGACATTCGACTGCCTAGTCCACTGCCTTCCACTCTATTCGCAACAAAAGATCTATTTAAGTTGCCAAAGTATATAGTAAACAATGGTGGAGCTAGTCACTGTCCGCATATTGTTTATCAAGTGATTGTAGTAGCTCGCGCAGTTATCAATGTCCGCTTTGTAATTCATTCGTATGTTAGTCGGTGTGTTTAAAATATGAAGTACTTCTAAAGTCAATCTCTTATTATATTGTTTCTCTTCCTGAAGTATTGTTGTTTGGTTAAAGTTCGGAGAGTGGTTTTTCGTCGTACAGTGTGTCATAAGTGCTGTTTTATGGTGAGTTGTTTCGTGGCAATGTTTAAAGTCTGATTTATGTTGGGCTAGTCGAGTTTTTAATTTGGCTTTGGTTGTGTGTAAACTTAATATCAATAAACAAAATTGTTCATCTCTTTTTTTTCTTTTTTTGATTGCTGCTATAGATAAAGACTCAAAATAACTCCACTTAGTTAAAGCCACAAGTGAAACTCTCTTATCAGAAAGAACTAGCTTCTACCTTTGAGCTGTATAAAATCATTTCTTGATTGCTTTTTGTTCGAATTCTTTCACTTAGTTGAGCTAATCTGAGTGCTTAAAGATAAATTCGATACGTTTATTTGTAATTATGTCAAAATGGTGATCTGAAGTTAATCATTAATTTATATTACTGACTTCCATGGCAATTTCGATTTTGAGCTTTCGGCCATGATCGGCCCCCTCATCTGGATACCTGTATCCCCCCTGATACCTACGCTACTGTATGGCTGTGAAATTTATGCTAATTTTGACTCTATATATAAAAACAAGCTAAATGTTGTTTATAACAACATTGCCAGTCATGTATTTCGGCTAAAACGACTAGACAATGTGTCTGCGTTAGCTGAAAAGTTGCTAAATATTTCTTTCGGTAATTTGTTAAAAGTCCGAACACTGTTGCTTATACACAAAGTTATGCATGCAAAGGAACTTAACTATTTATACCAGAGGCTTCAGTTCCTACAATCATCAAGGTCAGCTCAGCTTGTTTACACTAGGCACAGAACTTTGACATCTGAAGTTCAATTCTTTATTAATGCGGCACGTCTTTGGAACTCACTCCCAGTTAGTTTAAGAATTCTCTCTAATACACTGCAATTTAAAAAAGTTGACTAGTTTTTTTTAATACTCGTTAATCACTACAGCTCTCCTAGTTATATATACTTTTCGCGAACCTGCCACGACTTATGTAATCGTGTGCTCATATGGTTGTTATTATTTTTATACTCAGTTGAGCAGAGCTCACAGAGTATATTAAGTTTGATTGGATAACGGTTGGTTGTACATATATAAAGGAATCGAGATAGATATAGACTTCCATATATCAAAATAATCAGGATCGAAAAAAAATTTGATTGAGCCATGTCCGTCCGTCCGTCCGTTAACACGATAACTTGAGTAAATTTTGAGGTATCTTGATGAAATTTGGTATGTAGGTTCCTCAGCACTCATCTCAGATCGCTATTTAAAATGAACGATATCGGACTATAACCACGCCCACTTTTTCGATATCGAAAATTTCGAAAAACCGAAAAAGTGCGATAATTCATTACAAAAGACAGATAAAGTGACGAAACTTGGTAGATGGGTTGAACTTATGACGCAGAATAGAAAATTAGTAAAATTTTGGACAATGGACATTACCCCGCCCACTTTTAAAAGAAGGTAATTTAAAATTTTGCAAGCTGTAATTTGGCAGTCGTTGAAGATATCATGATGAAATTTGGCAGGAACGTTACTCCTATTACTATATGTACGCTTAATAAAAATTAGCATAATCGGAGAAGGACCACGCCCACTTTTAAAAAAAAATTTTTTTAAAGTAAAATTTTAACAAAAAATTTAATATCTTTACAGTATATAAGTAAATTATGTCTACATTCAACTCCAGTAATGATATGGTGCAACAAAATACAAAAATAAAAGAAAATTTCAAAATGGGCGTGGCTCCTCCCTTTTTCATTTAATTTGTCTAGGATACTTTTAATGCCATAAGTCGAACAAAAATTTACCAATCCTTTTGAAATTTGGTAGGGGCATAGATTTTATGACGTTAACTGCTTTCTGTGAAAATGGGCGAAATCGGTTGAAGCCACGCCCAGTTTTTATACACGGTCGTCCGTCTGTCCTTCCGCGTGGCCGTTAACACGATAACTACAGCAAAAATCGACATATCTTTACTGAACTTAGTTCACGTACTTATCTGAACTCACACTATCTTGGTATGAAAAATGAACGAGATCCGACTATGACCACGCCCACTTTTTCGATATCGAAAATTCCGAAAAATGAAAAAAATGCCATAAATCTATACCATATACGAAAAAAGGGATGAAACATGGTAATTGGATTGGTTTATTGACGCGAAATATAACTTTGGAAAAAACTTTGTAAAATGGTTGTGACACCTACCATATTAAGTAGAAGAAAATGAAAATGTTCTGCAGGGCGAAATAAAAGACCCTTGAAATCTTTGCAGGTATTACATATATAAATAAATTAGCGGTATCCAACAGATGATGTTCTGGGTCACCCTGGTCCACATTTTGGTCGATATCTGGAAAACGCCTTCACATATACAACTACCACCACTCCCTTTTAAAACTCTCATTAATACCTTTAATTTGATACCAATATCGTCCAAACACATTCTAGAGTCACCCCTGGTCCACCTTTATGGCGATATCTCGAAAAGGCGTCCACCTATAGAACTAAGCCCCACGCCCTTTTAAAATACTCATTAACACCTTTCATTTGATACCCATATCGTACAAACATATTCTAGAGTCACCCCTGGTCCACCTTTATGGCGATATATCGAAAAGGCGTCCACCTATAGAACTAAGGCCCACTCCCTTTTAAAATACTCATTAACACCTTTCGTTTGATACCCATATTGTACAAACGTATTCTAGAGTCACCCCTGGTCCACCTTTATGGCGATATCTCGAAAAGGCGACCACCTATACAACTACCACCACTCCCTTTTAAAACCCTCAGTAATACCTTTAATTTGATACCCATATCGTACAAACACATCCTAGAGTCACCACTGGTCCACCTTTATGGCGATATTTCGAAACGACGTCCACCTATAGAACTAAGCCCCACGCCCTTTTAAAATACTCATTAACACCTTTCATTTGATACCCATATCGTACAAACATATTCTAGAGTCACCCCTGGTCCACCTTTATGGCGATATCTCGAAAAGGCGTCCACCTATAGAACTAAGGCCCACTCCCTTTTAAAATACTCATTACCACCTTTCATTTAATACCCATATCGTACAAACAAAGTCTAGAGTCACCCCTGGTCCACCTTTATTGCGATACCTCGAAAAGGCGTCCACCTATAGAACTAAGACCCACTCCCTTTTAAAATACTCATTAACACCTTTCATTTGATACCCATATTGTACAAACGCATTCTAGAGTCACCCCTGGTCCACCTTTATGGCGATGTCTCGAAAAAGCGACCACCTATACAACTACCACCACTCCCTTTTAAAACCCTCATTAATACCTTTGATTTGATACCCATATCGTACAAACACATCCTAGAGTCACCCCTGGTCCACCTTTATGGCGATATTTCGAAACGACGTCCACCTATAGAACTAAGGCCCACTCCCTTTTAAAATACTCATTAACACCTTTCGTTTGATACCCATATTGTACAAACGTATTCTAGAGTCACCCCTGGTCCACCTTTATGGCGATATCTCGAAAAGGCGACCACCTATACAACTACCACCACTCCCTTTTAAAACCCTCAGTAATACCTTTAATTTGATACCCATATCGTACAAACACCACTGGTCCACCTTTATGGCGATATTTCGAAACGACGTCCACCTATAGAACTAAGCCCCACGCCCTTTTAAAATAACAGATGATGTTCTGGGTCACCCTGGTCCACATTTTGGTCGATATCTGGAAAACGCCTTCACATATACAACTACCACCACTCCCTTTTAAAACTCTCATTAATACCTTTAATTTGATACCAATATCGTCCAAACACATTCTAGAGTCACACCTGGTCTACCTTTATGGCGATATCTCGAAAAGGCGTCCACTTATAGAACTAAGCCCCACGCCCTTTTAAAATACTCATTAACACCTTTCATTTGATACCCATATCGTACAAACATATTCTAGAGTCACCCCTGGTCCACCTTTATGGCGATATATCGAAAAGGCGTCCACCTATAGAACTAAGGCCCACTCCCTTTTAAAATACTCATTAACACCTTTCGTTTGATACCCATATTGTACAAACGTATTCTAGAGTCACCCCTGGTCCACCTTTATGGCGATATCTCGAAAAGGCGACCACCTATATAACTACCACCACTCCCTTTTAAAACCCTCATTAATACCTTTAATTTGATACCCATATCGTACAAACACATCCTAGAGTCACCACTGGTCCACCTTTATGGCGATATTTCGAAACGACGTCCACCTATAGAACTAAGCCCCACGCCCTTTTAAAATACTCATTAACACCTTTCATTTGATACCCATATCGTACAAACATATTCTAGAGTCACCCCTGGTCCACCTTTATGGCGATATCTCGAAAAGGCGTCCACCTATAGAACTAAGGCCCACTCCCTTTTAAAATACTCATTAACACCTTTCATTTAATACCCATATCGTACAAACAAAGTCTAGAGTCACCCCTGGTCCACCTTTATTGCGATACCTCGAAAAGGCGTCCACCTATAGAACTAAGGCCACTCCCTTTTAAAATACTCATTAACACCTTTCGTTTGATACCCATATTTTACAAACGTATGCTAGAGTCACCCCTGGTCCACCTTTATGGCGATATCTTGAAAAGGCGACCACCTATACAACTACCACCACTCCCTTTTAAAACCCCCATTAATACATTTAATTTGATACCCATATCGTACAAACACATCCTAGAGTCACCCCTGGTCTACCTTTATGGCGATATTTCGAAACGGCGTCCACCTATAGAACTAAGGCCCACTCCCTTTTAAGATACTCATTAACATCTTTCGTTTGATACCCATATTTTACAAACGTATGCTAGAGTCACCCCTGGTCCACCTTTATGGCGATATCTCGAAAAAGCGACCACCTATACAACTACCACCACTCCCTTTTAAAACCCTCATTAATACCTTTAATTTGATACCCATATCGTACAAGCAAATTCTAGGGTCACCTGGTCCACCTTTATGGCGATGTATCGTAACGGCGTCCACAAGGATCACTCCCTTTTAAAATACTCATTAGCACCGTTTTTTTTGATACCCATATTGTACAAACAAATTCTAGGGTCACCCCTGGTCCACCTTTATGGCGATATCTCGAAAAGGCGACCACCTATACAACTACCACCACTCCCTTTTAAAATACTCATTAGCACCTTTTTTTTTGATACCCATATTGTACAAACAAATTCTAGAGTCAACCCTGAACCACCTTTATGGCGATATCCCTAAATGGCGTCCACCTATAGAACTATGGCCCACTCCCTCATAAAATACTCTTTAATGTCTTTCATTTGATACACATGTCATACAAACACATTCCACGGTTTCCCTCGATTCATTTTCCTACATGGTTATTTTCCCTTATGTTGTCTCCATAGCTCTCAACTGAGTATGTAATGTTCGGTTACACCCGAACTTAACCTTCCTTACTTGTTATTAAATACTGTATTCTACTCTCCCTTGTACTCCCTCTTCACATTGTTACATTCCTCTGTTTCTCTTTCCCTTATCTTTCCTTGCTAATACTAAATTAACTACTTATAAATCTAAAGCGGCATTTACCCACCGACGTGTGCCGTACGCACGGACGTTTGTCGTACGAAACACGTTTGACCGAACCCTCAAGCCCGTAAGAATCAATGTGGGCGTCTGTGTACATGTACATAACATATTTGTGTGTGTATTGTTTACAGCAAAGCACTGTTGCCATTGACCAGTTTGCATGCATGCTTATGGAAACATCAACTTTTTCCAATTTTTGATGTTGTAAAAGGCTGAAACTAATATTAAATAAATATAAATAGATTACATATTTATAATCTGCACTTTTACATAATTATTTCGAATTATTTTCACAATTTTTCAAACTTCAAATAGGTGTTTTTGCATAAAACTGCAAACGGTCAAAAATTAGCGCACAAAAGTTTACTAGGCAACTCTGTCTAGTGAGAGAGCGATCAGCTGACACGTTCTTACGGAAAAAATCAAAATTGTTTTCATTTCTACGTTCCGGGCTACGTACGTACGGGCGTTGCACGTCGCTGAGTTTTCGTTTACATTGCACACTCATAAGATAGGTCGTGTCAGCTGACACGTTTTTTGTACGTACGTTCGTGGGTAATTGCCGCTTAAAGCTGTACTTACCCTCCGACGTGTGTAAAGCGGCAATTACCCACCGACGTGTGCCGTACGTACGGACGTTTGTCGTACGAAACACGTTTCACCGAACCCTAAAGCCCATAGGAATCAATGTGTGCGTCTGTGTACATGTACATAACATATTTGTGCGTATATTGTTTACAGATAAGTAATGTTGCCATTGACCATTTTGCATGCATGCTTATGGAAACATCAACTTTTTCCAATTTAATTTTTGATGTTGTAAAAGGCTGGAATTAGTATTAAATAAATACAAATAGATCACATATTTATAATCTGCACTTTTACATAATTATTTCAAATTATTTTCACAATTTATCAAACTTTAATTAGGTGTTTTTGCATAAAACTGCAAACGGTCAAAAATTAGCGCACAAAAGTTTACTAGGCAACTCTGTCTAGTGAGAGAGCGGTC
Organism: Eurosta solidaginis; assembly: GCF_040869045.1. NCBI lineage: Eukaryota > Metazoa > Arthropoda > Insecta > Diptera > Tephritidae > Eurosta > Eurosta solidaginis. The sequence goes on from NC_090320.1 coordinate 176,771,070, forward strand.
AGCTGACACGTTCTTACGGAAAAAAACAAAATTATTTTCATTTCTATGTTCCGGGCTACGTACGTACGGCCGTTGCACGTCGGTGAGTTTTCGTTTACATTGCACACTCATAAGATAGGTCGTGTGAGCTGACACGTTTTTGGTACGTACGTTCGTGACTAACTGCCGCATAACGTACGTATACGTATGCCGTACGTACCACACATTTGAGCGAAATTAAAGCTGGAGACATTGGTGCTTTATCGGTAACCGTATCGGTAACCATTTAACAGCTGATTCGACCAACCTTATGAGAATCAATGCAATCGATTATTGGTGCCGCTAAGGTCGTAACCGTATCGTAGCCAACCAATTTGGTTTTGGTTTACCGTCGTAACGATAAACAGCTGATTACGTTAGGGATACGGATACAGCGATACGACATACGGCACCAATGACTTCGGCTTTATGCCCGTAGTGGAAACGGAAAAAATGTTGTCATCCACCTGTTTGAATGCATGCATATGGAACCATCAGCTTTTTCTATTTTAATTTCTGATGTTGTAAAAGGCTAGAATTAATATTAAATAAGTATAAATAGATTACATATTTATAATCTGCACTTTTACACAGGGCCGTAGAGAGAGCATCCGGGCCTGGGACTAAAAAATTTACGGGCCCCCTATAAAAAAATACGCTAACATATTTGACATTTGAATTAATGGCGTCTCATTCATGAATCATTATTGATGGATTACATCAAAAAAAAAAATTTTGCCACATCAACTAAGTGATTTTTAACACAGAATTTTACTATTTATACTATTTTATTCTAAAGTAGAAATAAAATTCTCTTTTAACAGCCACATATTGTTTCAAATAATCTTTTCTAGTTATTTGGTAACATTTTAATAATTTCTGATAAATTTAATGATGACTATAAATTTTAATTACTAAATATAGAAACTTCGGATATCAAAGAGTGGCTTTACTTGCTTTTTTTGCTGCAAAATTTTTATAATAATATCAAAATTTAACTGTCTTGCCAAAACGGATTCAACACAAAGCGTCCGGAAGTCCTGAAACTCGATTTTGAGATGAACACGATCTATGAAAAATTTTGATTCTTGCAAGGACGCTGAAGGAACGTCCTGCACTAGCTACAGTGACAGGTATAGTGCAAAAGATACGTAAAGCAACACCAATGTTGGGGAAAATTGTACACAGATTTTGAACATAGATGGTATTTAGCAATTCCAATGGTGACAGACCTTTATCGAAATTTGCTTCGTAAAAGTGTTTCAAGTGAATTATTTGGCATTCTAAGCTTTGAGAAACGCCCGACTTGTATTTTTCGACCAATTTTGCTGCGCTCGCCCGAACCGTAGTTTCATCCATGTCTTCAAATTGCCACAAAAACAAAAACGTTTTGTTCAAATTTCTCATAGCTGCAAATCGTTTAGTAATGCCAGTGATTACCGAATCAACGATCACCAGGAATGTATTGTTTTTAAAATCAGACTCTGAATCATCGTAATCATCTCATTTAAATTATCTTCAGAACGTCTTTTGGGTTTTCTCTTTCGAATGTCCGGAAACTTTGGCGAGATGTTCAATTGAATAGGAACTGTTTTGCATTCGTTTAAAATTGTTTCCCATTGGTTCCTGATCAACTACAAATCAGCTAATAAGGCATCTAGATGTCGGACCTCAACATCTATGGTGGCGTCTCTAGCTTGGAGGACCACGTTTCTTTAATTAATGGTAGTCAGTATTTTGAACCAAATTGAGGCCAGCAAGATACATTCGAATTGTTGAGAATGCCGGTAACATCTCCGTATGCTTGCCCAGTCAAATTTGGCTTTTGTCTGAAAGACTATGAAAAGAGCTCGGTAAATTTTTTTTGAGGATGTCCCATCGTTGTGGACTGCTGCTGAATTAGTAAAACATTTTTGTGCAACTCCGAAGAATGTAATTGCAGGCGTACAACATTCTGCAGCATCAACACTACATAAATTGAGACTGTGGGTTGCACAAGGCGAGTAATCAGCATTCGAGTTTTTGTCGAGAATGCGACGTAGTGCTCCGTTGTAAGCTTCTTTCATATTGGCCCCGTTATCGTACCCTTGTGCACGACAATCTTCAATCAAGTATAGCAAATTAGATCAGCGATTTTCTGACCAGTTTTTTGTTTACAATTTACGAAAGCCAAATACCGTTCTTGAATTGTAAAATTTGTTGCTTTCGAATTGAAATGGAGTTAGCCCGAAATGAACGTAGTCAACGTGACTAGGATCATGCATAGCATCAACGATAATGGCAAAATACTTGGCTTTCTTTCCTTGATCAAATATAGTTTCCCGCAAGTGCTTTGCACAAATTTCTATAAACTCGTTCTGAATGTGTGGGGAAAGATACTTAGTGAACTTGTAAACGTTTGTGCTGCTGTTGTGAAATCCTAACTTTCCCCAAATATCTCTAAGTATCGGATCATAATGGCTTATGAGATCTTAGATGCCCAAAAAATGTCCATCGTTTCGTTCACCAAGAGATATACCTTCGCCTTTGAAAGCTAGACCTCTTTCACCCAAAAATAAAATGGTGTCTAAAATTCTATATAAAATTTCTTTCCACTTTTGAGTTTCAGTGATTAGCTGTTCATTGGTAAGTGTATCAATTGTAGCCTCCTTTTGAATTACATTTTGTAAAGATCGCCATTGAATATAACATTTAATGTGATCTTAAGTATTTTCGTGTGATGGAGTTTATCGTATAGCTTCTTCCATACCTGGAATTTCGATTATCCGCACAACAAATTTTAGGTCGATTTAAAGTATTGGTGCTTAACAGACGACATGGTAGGCAATAAAGGCATTGCTACTGGCACTCCACACTAACCAGTCACGCTCCACTTTCTCTCCATTTGGCAAGATTCTGTTTAACGAGGTAGGAAATGCCTCGTCATGTCTATCACGTGGAAAAATAACAGGTCACTTTTGATGATCTCGACGAATTATTTTGTTGACTTCTTCAGATGGAAAAAACTCATTATTCACGGTACCGATATCTAAGTCGTTTAAATAATCTGGACTTTGATACAGAGTTGGTGGTATTGTTGGAAGACTTTTTGAAGATGAACCTTCATCAGTGTCACCACGAAAACTTTACGATTTCGGATTCATGTAAACATACATTTTTGTTTCATGTTTTTCTTCTCTCCTCAGGCCCAGGCAAAAAATCATTATCAATATTCGTTGCTTTTGAAATTCGGCTTAAAATTTGCACATGGAACAACTAAAGACTCTCCTGAATTAAAAAAAGGCTTAATACCTCTAAATCGCGGGGCCCCTGAGAAACACATTTTTGTTGTCTCCTCAGGCCCAGGCAAAAAATCATTATCAATATTCGTTGCTTTTGAAATTCGGCTTAAAATTTGCACATGGAGCAACTAAAGACTCTCCTGAATTAAAAAATAAATCCCTTGTTGCCTCTAAATCGCGGGTCCCCTTAGAAACACATTCTTGTTTGATGTTTTTATTGTCTCCTCAGGCCCAGGTAAAAAATTATTATCAATATTCGTTGCTTTTGAATATCGGCTTAAAATTTGCACATGGAACAATTAAAGACTCTCCTGAATTAAAAAAAAATGTCTGAGTACCTCTAAATCGCGGCCCCCCGAGATACCCCGGAGGGAATCCCCCCATTCCCCCCTGTCGTCCGGCCTTCTTTTACATAATTATTTCGAATTATTTTCACAATATTTCAAACTTTAATTAGCTGTTTTTGCAAAAAAACTGCAAAGGTCAAAAATTAGCGCACAAAAGTTTACTAGGCAACTATGTCTAGTGAGAGAGCGATTAGCTGACACGTGCTTACGGAAAAAATCAAAATTGTTTTCATTTCTACGTTTCGTACGTGCGTTGAACGTGGGTGAGTTTTCGTTTAAATTGCACATTCATAAGATAGGTCGTGTCGTTTTTTGTACGTACTTTCGTGGGTAATTGCGGCTTAAGAAAACGTATTAATGTTATAGGCGACTGACACTGTAAAATAATTTTTGTTAAATTGCTGTGCCAGGATAACCATATTAATACAATTACAAATAAGAATGGCTACCCTAATGCATTAATAGACGCATGGATAACAACAACAATGAGTCAAGTTACCTCCGGGGAAAACATCACTGACCAAAAAAATGTAAGGGAAAAGCAAATATACGCAGGCGTCAATTACATACCAGGATTAACGGACAACAAAACACCGTATAGCATCACACGCCACAAAAATGTCAAATTTGCGCATAAACCAAATCGAACTTTGAACACAATCTTTACACAAACAAAAGACAAACTCGACATAGAACAACATCATAATAGGAGCGTTCCATTGAGTTATCGAGCTCTGGCTCACGATCAAATCTCATAGGAACGATCTGGATCAACTTTATGAGAGCTGACAGCACTAATATAAAACATCTGTTTTGTTGAAAGTAAGAAGAAGAAACGTAGACAAAAAATGAAGATACTGATAGAATCAAGGCGAATCCATACCAGGTGGTGGCAAAGCGAATTCAACCAATTCGCCGTACAGAAGAATGTCAAGTCAAAAGAAAATTTTCATTGATTTCGATTAACTGACATTTTGCAGTACAAGGCGTTGTATGGAAAATTTTCAAGAAGAAGCAATCAGCTGTTGGGATAACACCACCTCTACTGAATTCGCCTTGGATAGAATTATTAACATTTAAATAGTTTCGCATGTAAACAAACTATTTACTTTCCTTAAATTTTCTTCAAGTTGTTTACTCTCTCAGTGTTTTTGCTTTTAAATATGGCGAACTCTTTTATGTATACACATATTTATTTAGTTACGTTCCATTGGTGCTTGAACCAGATATGGATAGAAATTTAACATGGAAATGGAACAACAACGTTGTGATCCTGATATTTATCTGGTTCAATTTCTGATCCGTATAGCAGTTCTGTTCATTTCGTTTTCTGTAGTACATTTTTTGACAGCTAACCACTTTTGAGTTGGTAGCACTCATGGTTCAACTATATGGTTGGCTCGTCTCTACAGCAACGTTTACATTGTCAAAATCAGCGTGTTGGTGTTAAAAGAATGGAACGGAATGAAAACATAAAACTTAGCACCATTTGTATGTAGTAAGAAAATGTTGTAAATTTGTTGATTTCATTAGTTTGCCATCTCTACTCCAGTGAAATGAAAAAAATAAAATCAGCTGGTGGGATGAGCCAACCATATAGTTGAGCCATTGTAGCGCTGAACTAAATATGTGTAGGCACATTTGTGTATACATAAAAGTTTTCGCCATATTTAAAAGCAAAAACACTTAAAGAGTCAAGGCGAATCCATACCAGGTGGTGGCAAAGCGAATTCAACCAATTCGCCGTGCAGAAGAATGTCAAGTCAAAAGAAAATTTTCATTGACACCCCTATTATGAATTTTCATACGATAGACGATAAACGCTTGCTAGCGTATCGTTAAAAATCAGCTTTCATATTGCGATTTCCACACGCCAGATAGATGTACTATTGTGAATGACAGCAGAGTTTTGATTACAAATTATTGTGAATCTATACGAAAAAGATAGCAAAACAAAACGCAAATACTAAAAATTCAATTGTCTTGTACTTAAAAGTGGCAAACGTTTTTTAAAGCTGTAATAATAGCATGTATTCTGCAACCTCTGTTGCCTTTTATATAAACTCAAATGAATAAATTTATGAAACTTGCATAAAGGCCATAGAAAGAACAAAATTTAGAGATGCTTCCAATCTTCTTAAAATGAACTCTACAATGGAAGTACTTGACATACTAGAAGCAAAAAAATAGATTTCAGAGTATGTCTTAACAGAAGTCGAAGGCAGTTTGCGCGCCCGTAAAAATAAGTCATCCATTCCAAATGTTTTGAACGTTTGTGCCACTTTAAGGTTTCTTGCCCAGGGTGTTGCAAGAGAGTGTTGGGAATGAGGCTTAGTTAGATTCTTTTGGATTTTTTATTTTATATTTACTTTTATTTAAATAGCTCCTAACGTATCGTGTACAAATTTATCAACCATAGCTAGCGTAGAAAATTGAACAGCTGATGCGATAGTGAGCGTATGGCAATACCACGATAAACGCTGACGATCGGGTTTGACACGCTAGAATTTATTTCATAATACGGTATAACATATTGCAAGCATCTATCGTGTATCGTATGAGTTCATAATAGGGGTGTGATTTCGATTAAGGCAAGGTGCACACGACGCTACGCGTCATAGACGCTGCAGGCGAAATTTGTACGCTTTGATGCCGAACACATGTATTTGAATGGAGATCTGCATACGAGGCGTCAGCTGTATGAAAGCGACAAAGCATGAAATTTTTGTGTAGCTAATCGTACAGCAATGTTGGTCGCTGAGCGTACGTACGCTTGAAAAAAGGAAGAGCAAGATGTTTGTTTAAATTTAATAGTTAAAAAAATGTTACTTTAGTTAATAAAAGTGCGTGAAAGGTATATTACCAAAGCGAAAAAACACCACAACAGCTTGGTTAGACATTGTTGAAGCGTTTAAAAGGCTAAAAAGTATATAGCTGGATATAGCTGAAGAAATTTAATTTTTTATTTTTTTCAATAATTGTTTGCTTTTTGTAGCGACGCTCGAAACTAGCTTTATGTGCAGATCTTGAGGCGTAGAGAAATTGTAGCTATATGAAATATCTTGTACGCGTCTATGACGCGTAGCCTCGTGTGTACCTTTCCTAACTAACATATTGTTGTACAAGGCTTTGTATGGAAAATTATCAAGAAGAAGCAATCAGCTGTTGGGATAACACCGTCTCTACTGAATTCGCCTTGGAAAGAGTAAACAACATGAAGAAAATGTAAGGAAAACAAATAGTTTGTTTACGTGCGAAACTATTTAAATGTTAATAATTCCATCAATATCTGAAATTTTTGTGTACGTTTTTTCTTATTTTCAACAAGACAGATGTTTGATATAAGTGCTGCCAACTCTCATAAAGTTGATCCAGATCGTTCCAATGAGATTTGAGCCAGAGCCAGAGCTCGATAACCCAATGGAACGGCCCTCTTCAGTGCTACCATGGCTCAACTATATGGTTGGCTCATCTCATCAGCTGATTTTATATTTTTCATATCACTGGAGTAGGGATTGTCAGAAGGAGATGGCAAACTCAAAATTGACAACATTTTCTTACTACACACAAAAGCTCCTAAATTTTGTTTTTATTCCATTCCATTCGTCTAACACCAACACGCTGATTTTTACAATCTCAACAAAGGCATTTGTTGCTTTGAGATGAACCAACCATATAGTTGAGCTATGAGTGCTACCAACTCAAAAGTGGTTAGCTGTCAGAAAATCTACTAAAGAAACAAAACGAACAGAACTGCTATACGGATCATAAATTGAAACAGATACCTAAATATCAGGATCACAACCTTGTTGTTGCACTTGCATGTTAAATTTCTATCCGTGTCTGGTTAACGCTTCGTTGGAACGTACCTAATGTGGTATACGAAGTAAAATGTAATGGGAGCGCAGGATAAATCAAATCAAGGTGAATTCAGTACCAGGTTTTGTTATCCCGACAGATGATTGCTTTTTCTTTATTATTTTCCATACAACGCCTTGTACTTCAACATATCAGTTGATCGAAATCAATGAAAATTTTCTTTTGACTTGACATTCTTCTGCACGGCGAATTGGTTGAATTCGCTTTACCAACACCTGGTATGGATTCGCCTTGCAATCAAATATACATAGAAACAGAGAATTTAAACACAATGAGAAGGCGATTTTTTGGCATCCACTGCTTACGATCCATTTGCATGTGACACGTCTTGCACTTCACCACTATTCCCCAAATTCATGTTAACTTAACAGGGTGCAAGACGTAACAGAAAATTCTCTTAACGATTTTCTCTGTTCGTCTGTTACCAAAAAATTCTCTGATTGGAAATTTTAATTCTCTGATTTTTTGTAAATAAATTATGATGATTCATTGCAAATTGACTTGCCCCATTAAGTAAGGCCTTAGAAGGCAATTATTTAATAGGGTGTTTGGTGCAGGTGTAAAGCATTTGTATCAATTTCAATCAAAAATCAATAAAAGTTTCTTTTTATAAGGCAGAAAATTTGAAAAAGAGGCCGATTCACCAGGCCATCATAAAAATGTGTAGGGTTACTGGATAATATAAATTGCATTTGGCATCTCTAATGAATGCTGCTAAGTAAAAAGTACTAGGGCTATCTCCTTTGTACAACATATAAATATGTTTCCAAGTCAGAAATTAACGTTAGTTATATATATCTTCCACGCATTCACTCACCATCACTTGATTGAAACTCATGCATTTCGCATCTAAAAAGTACTATACGAATCATAGAGGATAATAGGGCTATCTCCTTTGTACAACATATAAATATGTTTCCAAGTTAGAAATTATATATATGTTCCACGCATTCACTCACCACTCACCACGCTAGATTGAAACTCATGCTTATAACTGCCTGTTAGGTTATTAAACTTCACAAGCTATTGTAGCACAGCTGTGTAGGCAACTACATTGTTGTACGATTTCGTGGGTTCGAGGCCCGCTCCAGTTAAAATCCTTCTTTTTTTTTTTTTAGCTGAAATTATAAAAATTCTGATATTGCGCCAAAATAGCAAAATTGTGCCGATAAGCGCGTTTTCTTACAATGCCGAATCTCTGAAATGAACAAAAAAGCGCAACTCTAGCAATGTATTTGTAATTATACATGGTCAGTTGATCAGGTCAGAATAAGGTAATCAAAGATTTGAAACGCAAAATAGTCAAAAACGGAAAAAATTGCCAAAAATCGGCGGAATTTTCTATGAACTTGACATTTGCACTTTGTAAGGGTAGAATTAAAAGGGCTATAAAACTGTATACTTGGAATATTATTTCAAATTACAGAAAAAATTATGTAATTAACAAATATAATAAGCAAAATGACATCGACTTTTCGGCTTTTGCTTATCGAAAATTCATAATTCGATATGTTAACGGGATTTTCCATCAATAAAAAAAAAATATAAAACAAGCTTTACTGAGGTTTGAGCCTGAAGCACCTGCAGCCTTAAACGAGTGCCCAACAGGTGCGCCAAACCTACTATGAATTTCATGTTGTCTTATCTGCTACTTTGATCGTATATACGAATTTGCACGCCACAAGGCCATTTTCAACCCTCCATTTACCATTGAAATTAAGCTTATTTTACCTTTTTTAAAATTTCTAAATTAATTAATTAAATTCAAATTCATATTAAATCATAAAACATGCAAATATATTGCTACAAATAATAAAATTTAAATATAATTAATCCTACTAAATACCTATATTCCCACAAAGAAATCATATTAAGAGAAAATCTAGAGAATTTATACACCAGCTGAAACTGTTGACAGAGAATTTTCTGCTGTTAACTGGTTAACATTGAAATTGGATTGTGTGTGGTGAAGTGCAAGACGTGTTCACATGCAAAAAAGTTGGAATCTAGAAAAAACGCCTTCTCATTGTGTTTAACATAGTGTGTTCACTAAGCGATAAACGTCAAAACTACAAACAGCCTCGCTCACCTGATGGAAATCTCAGGTCTAGAGTCGCATTTTTGGTCTCAACGACAACATTTTTGACTACCAATCGTATCGACTTTTTCAATTTTTCAATCATTCGGCGCACTCGGTAATGGTATCCAGTTTGAATTCGCTGTCATTCCGAATCCAGCGAGTGCCTGTCAGAATACTTGACAGATAAGTCAACACACTTGTACTTGTACACTATGGTGTTTAAATTCTCTGATAGAAACGACGAAGCGGTCGCTAAATGTACGAATAGACGAACAAAGACTAAATGCCAAAAATAGAAAACAACAACAGTACTATGCGAACATTTGACCAACAAAGGACATACAGCGGACTTCGAAAAAGCGAAAATAATAGACGTTGAGGGGAAAGATCGAACACGAATGACGCTGGATTTTTAAGAAGGCGTCAACAATATTAACTTCGCATATATAACGTCATTACCAGCCAATGGACGAAGCAGTAAGCATTGTTTTATATAGTTTGGCAGCTTAAGTAGAGGTTATGTTGCGAATAGAGTGGAAGGCAGTGGACTAGGCAGTCGAATGTCAAATAATGAAGGAATGGTGTTCGGAGATTTTTCAAAGTTAAAAAAAAAAATGATAAAAGCTTTAATATAAATAAAACTATTGTTTTAATAACAACAAAAACGCCATATATATTCTGTATACATAAATTTGTAAGGATTATCTCACCTTAAAATTTGAATTAAGTAATCTAAATTTTTTTTTGAAACTGAGTTGAGAACTGTGCGTGTGAATGTGCGAATTTTCACCGATCAGCTGTTAGTTGCGCTACTTGGTATGAATGGAGTAAATAAAATGATAAGTGCTCTTTATTTATGTTCACATGTTAAAGTTTCAAAGTAATAAAATAATGTGACCTAAATTGAATCCAAGTAGAATGTTGATAACAGAGTTATGTGAATTATGTAATTCTAATTATAAAATCGACTAGAATTTAAACCTGCCTCTTGGGCCGCTTAAGCTGGGATGAGCAGCAAAATTGTATGTTACCGAACAAGGTGGCAGGATTAAACTCTAGTCAATTTTAACTAGAGTTTAAACTTGTACTGAAATACCAGGCATTAATGTGTTCATGTTTGTTTTGTTTTATGTTAAATGTACAGTTTCCGTGATGAAGATGGAAAAATTTCATCGTAACGCGATCATGAAAAAAAACTTTGTATTTGTCTTTTTTTATAAGCCGAAAAGATCCGAATAATTAAAAATTATTCCCGTTTCACTACAACTCTCCGCTAAATGAGATTCAGAGCCACACTTGAAACACATTATTTCCCCCTATTTTGTTTTATCTTCTAACATTTTAAAAGTATTTGATGAATTATTTTTGTATGACGAGAAATAAGATTCCCGAATTTTCTTATAAACCCGAATATTTTCTTTTAATACTCTTAAATTTATTGCTTCACATAAAACTGCTTTGTTTAACCGAGAATCAAGTATTCCATCAATAAAATACTCGATAACACTAGCTTCCTCTATGTCGGCAACATCTTCAAATCCCCGAAACCAATGGTTAACATCATATTGATCGTCTCCTAAAAACGAAGTTACACTATCCTGAATATCTCTTTCTGAATATCTTTTCTCGAATTCCTACACAAATTCCCATCTGCAATTGCATCAGTTTCACTCACTCCAAAATGCCCCATTAAACGGCTACAAAGAGTTTGCTTCCGCTCTGCCGTATCAAAATTTAACTCTCCCAATTTATCTCTCAATTCCGTAAGAGTCATGGAACGTATAGATTGTACATCCATATTTATTTACTAATAAACATTCAATTTAAACAAACCCACAAAATAAAAATTTTGTTTATAGCACGCAAAAATTAAAGTTACAAATCTATTTCAAGTAAAAGTATTTTATACAAAACTACGTCTAAATAAAACCATGACATGAAAAAAAGATTAATATTGAAATAAAAATAATCGTAAATATCTGGAATCGTCTGCTTTCAAACTGCAGCCGGCTTCTTGATTGATGTTTACTTCCAATATTGTGTTACTTGTTGATATTTACTTATTTAATGATTGCTTTTTATTTTCATTTACGTTTGGTTTCTCTCTTAATTTGTACTTTTATCAAAAAAATTTAGTTTCTCTCTATTTAATTTAGAAGATTTTTGTTATATTTCAGCATTTAAACACGTATGTCCTCTTTTCACAAAAGTCTAATACTGTTTTCACACAGACGGCTTATTGAATAATAAAGGCAGTTTTTTACATTAAGACGCTTATTGAGCTCAATCTTCCCTACAAAATTCGAATCTATAATTATTTCATTAGTAGCTAATCGAATGCCTATTGAAGTCAAAAGCACAATGCAACTCTGTTGGCAGCGTTCCGCTTCTTAGTTTTTGGTGTGTTCAGTGCTTAAAAATGTCATTTGTCAAAGTAAATGTCATTGTCTGCATGGCGGAACGATACAAGGTGGCCGCATCGAACAGCTGATTATAACCTTTTTTATTTGATTTGATACAACAAATACCGGTGCAGTACGATTTTGACATTTCTGCATCGAATTTACAAGTACATGGAATTTTTTTTATGTTTGTAGGTATGTCACCATGCTGCCACCTTGCAGCCACCTTGCATCGTTCCGCCATGATTGTCTGTCATATAGCATTGTCATTTTATTCGCTTGACATTTCATCCTTCATACTAATCGAGCAGTTACTTCTGTGTGAAAGCAAAAATTTACGATTTCATTAGAAGGTGATATGAGATCATTAAGTTTCTGTGTGAAAACAGTACTAACTGACTTATTCTCTTCAACATTCAATTGCTTCCATACATACACTCACACAAATAAATCGCATGCTACAATCTTGATTTTCATTCTATTTGCGTTGATATAAAATAGTTATAACGAATTATTTTGCTTTATACACACACATACATATATATGCTGATTTTTTCAATTTGGAGCACACTTTCTCTAAGGTTATGTCACACATATTATCAAAATAAAATTGTTTTCAACCGGCACTTTTCTTGGTCGCACCACATTTTCCCTATCGAGTTCATTTAATATATAATTAAAACATTCCGACTTTGGCACAATTAGACGAACCCCCAATTATGTGGTATTCAGTGGCGTATCCAGGGGGGTGTCGGGGGCCCCCTTCGTCGCTCAACTTCTTATTTTACTTCGTAATTTATATGTATTAAAATTACCAATTTTCCTTCTGATTTAGCAAAAAAATACAAGAGAAAATCAAAATCTCTATATAAGTACGTACGTGGGAAAGTAATATTAATGTTTAATTTTGTCATGGAGTATCGTCGGTCCCAACGAAGACTATCTCAGTTCGCTTATTTGTGTCGAAGACTATCTCAGTTCGTTTTGATTTATGAAAAACTGACACCGTTCGCTTGTTTGCTAATTTTGTATTTTTTGTTTAATTTTACTTATTTTTGTATTATTTTACCTTATTTTATTTTTGTTTGGTTTATCTTATTTTATTTATTTTTATTTATAAAATTAATTAAAAATAAATAAACAAAAATCTAAGTAATTAACACAAAATTTAACAAAATAAAATAATACAAAAATAAGTAAAATTAAACTAAATAATACAAAATTAGCGAACAAGCGAAAGGTGTCAGTTTTTCATAAATCAAAACGAATTGAGATAGTCTTACATGGAAATAACGATATAATCACTTCAATAATTTTCTAATATTTTAAATCAAAAGTGCACGTGATTTTAGCAAAAAAAGATTATTGTATGTAAATACTGGTAATGAATTAAGATTTGTGATTTTTGATAATAACGACACCTCACTTTTCAAAAGTTACCAAGTACATCTGGCATCCTCATATTTTGAAATACAACCCTGTAGCTGTTGTCAAATCTTGAATAATTCAAATGTGATGTTTTCAGTTATAGCATATTATTAGAGCTGCTCATTAAAATAATCAAAACGAGTGAAAGTGAGAAAAATAATTAAAAATGGATATTAGAAAGTGAAAAGTGTGCAAATGACATAGGTATAGAAATGAAAAAGAAACGATTGAAATCTAACCAACTTCAAGCAAGATCTAGCTGATTGTTTCAAAGTATCGGTCTTTTACCCATTTATTGACCATATAATACCGGAAATTAATACTCGATTCAATGAACATAAAACAATCTTCAAAGGATTTGCTTCAATTTTTCGGCTAACCGTACCGATGTTAATGACGCGAACTTATTGAAACTAGGTCAGTTTTATGAGCCGTATATTGAAAGTAAAAATATTGTAGCAGAACCCAATGTATGGAGGGCGTTTTTAAAGCGATAAAATCTTTCACCACAAACTGCGCTGGACGCACTTCAAAGCTGCGTCAAAACTTCATTTAATAACTTATTTCAATTGGTTAAAATTTTTGCAACTCTCCCCATTTCCACTTCCACATCAGAGCGTACATTTTCAACCCTTAAAAGATTAAAGACTTATCTTCGCAATTCTACGGGACAGGTATTTGAAATAATCACTACATTGCTTTATATAGATTTTTTTTTCCATATTAGGAGCGGCTGAATGGTTTGACAATGTTGGCGATTCATCGCGATGTACCAATAACACCGGAAGAAATTATTGAGAGATTGAGTGTTAAGGAGCGAAGACTAATACTGTTTTCACACAGAAACTTAATGATCTCATTTCACCTTCTAATGAAATCGTAAATTTTTTGCTTTCACACATAAGTAGCTGCTCGATTAGTATGAAGGATGAAATGTCAAGCGAATAAAATGACAATGCTATATGACAGACAATGACATTTACTTTGACAAATGACATTTTTAAGCACTGAACATACCAAAAACTAAGAATCTGAACACTCCCAACAGAGTTGCATTGGGCTTTTGATTTCATTAGGCATTCGATTAGTCACTAATGAAATAATTATAGATTCGAATTTTGTATGGAAAATTGAGTTCAATAAGCGTCTTAATGTAGAAAACTGCCTTTATTATTCTATAAGCCGTGTGTGTGAAAATAGTATAAATTTCGTTTTATAGCAAACAGAATTAAAGTTTTAAATAAAGCTTTTCAATTTAATTGAAATAAATGAATAATAACACATCATTAATTGAAATAATGCAAGTATTTCACTTGAAGTAAACAATTTTGCATAAGTTTATGCATGTATATATGTATATGATGGTAAGTATTGCTTATTTATAAAGAAATACACACAGTGGTAGACCTAGTTACTGTGTGTCTTAATTTCTATTTAACTTTAAATTATTTATTGCTGATCCCCCTTGGCAAAATCCTGGATACGCCACTGGTGGGATTTAATTAAAACTATTTTATATTTTTTCTAATTTAATTTAAAACGATTTATTTAAAACATTTATTAAAACATTTCATTACTTTAAAAAATTAAAATTCAATTTGAAATTCCAAAAAAACTAAAATTTTATAAATTATTTTTCATGCCACCGCCGATGTGCCTTGCTTTTTTTAATTTTCTTTCCAAAATCCTAAAAAAATCAATTATGTTTCGAAAGCTAACTCGATTGTTCGTCGATGAAATAGATTTAAAATTATCAAATGTTTCATACAACAAGCAGTTTGGATAAAATAGGTTACTTAAGTTTGAGATGGCGCTCATAATAACTCCATCCTACATACTGTGACAAATATTAGCAGCACTAAGGGATACTATCATCTCTAAGCCGATGCTAAGCAGTGACTTGCATGCACATCAATAATTCGATCATTATGTCTACACATATGTACGTACATGCAGCGGAGAAGCAACACACAACCACATGCATATATCTGAGATACTCCCGAAAGTATGCAATGGTTGTGCAAGTGTTGCTCACATATACACGCGCATGGGGTATGAGAGAAGCTATAAAATCATGCATCTGTAGTTACAGCCGAGTAATTTTATAGCTGATAACTAACTAGTAAGTTCTGGAAATAGAAAACCCTAGAAATATGAATCCATACAATATAAAAGGCAGAAACAGTAGAGGCACGACAATCAGTTTGATTTAAGACGCTATCTGGCGAGTAATAGTAGTGTTATTCTGAAGTACTTTAATAAAGGCCATTTTGCATTATTGAATAGTGGAATTATTTATTCAACAGTTTAGTGATTCGAACATTAGCATAAGGTTGCAAATAAGGGGAATTGCAGTAAATTCGTTACAATTGGTGTCAGAAGAGGAATTGTTGAATAAATTCCGAAGACTTCGAATACAACTTGGACATGGCAATGTGGAGTGAATTGAAGATCCATCAACTGAAGAAGGAGTTGGAGAGCCGTGGATTGAATACAACCTGCAATAAACTCGAACTTCATGCACGACTACGAAAGGCAATGGAATTAGAGGGAATTAACGTGGAAGAGTATGTATTTCCTCTTGATGGCGAGGAGACAACAAAAATTGAAGAGAAAAATTAAACATCGCAGACAGTTACGAGCACAGACTTGAACATGATATTAGCTGCAATAGCTGCACAAACATGGACAGTAACATCAATGTCGTCGCAAATGTCATCTCAACTGGAAGAACAGACGACATATATGGCATCACAATTGGAAATACAGGAGGCACGCATCTCAGAAATATCGACACAGATAACAACCCAGATGGAATCTCAACAGGAAGAACAGAAGACATATATGGCATCCAAGATAGAAACTCAACTGGAAGAACAGATGACATATCTAGCATCCCAACTGGAATCACAGGAGGCACGTATTTCAGAAATGACGTCGCAAGCGACATCTCAACTGGAAGACCAAAAAACATATATGGTATCCCAATTGGAAGCGCAAGAGACACGTATATCTGCAATGTCGACAGAAATTTTGGAACAGGTATCATCAAAACTGGAAGCGCAGGATGCAAAAATGGCTCAATTTCAGGCAGAAATAGATGATTTAAAAGGTCGTATGGAGCAGTTACAACTAAATCGCCCATCTGTTTCAGCAAGCAATCCGAAGGTAAAAACTCCATCCTTTGACGGTTCTGTTCCTTTCCATATTTTAAGTTTGAGAAGACCGCAGCAGTGAACAACTGGAATGCTGAAGATAAAGTTGCAGCTCTAGTCGTAGCATTGAAGGGGCCAGCAGCCGAAATACTACAGACGATTCCCGAAGGAGAGCGGAACAACTATGAAGCATTGATAGCTGCTGTAGAACGACGTTACGGAAGCGAACACAGGAAACGAATCTACCAAATAGAATTGCAAAACCGCTACCAAAAATCCAACGAGACTTTGCAGGAGTTTGCTTCAGACATTAAAAGATTGGCTCATCTTGCAAATGCGGACGCACCTGTGGAATACACTGAAAGGCTAAAGATTCAGAGTTTTATAAATGGCATAGGGGACGTCGAAACAAAGCGAGCTACATACGCAAGCCCAAAGCAAACATTTGTTGAAACGGTATCCCATGCACTGACTCAGGAAACAGCGTCATTTTTGAGTAAGCCCGCATACATCGCGTGGAAGTGGAAAGGGCAGACTGGGTATACACAATTTTGGAAGCATTAAAAGGAACGCAGCAGAAAAACGATGGTGGCGTCAAATGCTTTAAATGTGGAAAGCCAGGGCACATTGCACGTTATTGCAGTACCAATCCTAACAGTTCCAGCAATGTGGGTGGCCGTAAACGCAGAGCTGAAGGAGATAAGCAAATCTCCAAATCCCCCCAATCCTTAAACTAAAGCGAGTCAGCCGCAAGGGGCGACAGCTGGCTCCCTCAATTGAATGCCCCATAATCTCTATCTCGCAAATTGGAAGAAGGTCAAGCAATCTTACTGTCGGAGGACATGTGGAGGGAAAGGAACGTTTACTGAATGTAGATACGGGTGCATCTCATTCCATCATTCGATCAGTTTTACTCAACAAGAAGATAAGACCATTGCTTGGAGCAAAATTACGTACAGCCACGGGAAAGGACACCCAGGTAATTGGAGAAGTAGTATGTGAAGTACCAATTGGTAATGTCACGCTACTACACAATTTTATAGTGGCAGAGATTGTTGATGAAATCATAATTGGAGTGGACTTCTTAATCGACCAAGGCATCAATATCGATATGCAAAGCAAGACGATGCGATATAAGAACAAGGATGTGCCACTTAATTTCGGCTACGAGAGAGGCTACAGCAGTAAAGGAGTGCTGGTGGAAGAGAGTCAGCAAATACCACCAAAATCCGAAGCAGTCATCTGGGCAAAGGTTGATGTAGATTTTGGGACAAACAAATTGTGGGTTGTCGAGGCAGCAAACCAATCAACACCGAACATACTTGTAGGAAAAACTCTGGCTATAACAAAACAGGATGGACGTATCCCGATAAGAGTACTCAGTGAGTTCAAGTCACCACTCAAACTGACCAGAGGAGCTATTTTGGGAAGATGCCAAGAGGCTGAAGTAATAATCAGTTGTGAACAGCTCCAGGAAGAGGTTTCAACTAGCAATATTGATCTTTCAGATGACATCATGGCATGGACGGAGGGACTAGAGGAAGACTATCAGAGTAAGGCAAAACAACTGCTCCTAAAGTACGGGAACATATTTGACCAGGATGGCTCCAAACCAGGCCGCACCAACGTTGTGAAACATCAAATTGACACTGGAAATGCGAGGCCGATCCGTCAAGCTCCACGTAGTGTTCCACTGGCGAAGCGGGAAGTTGCGAGTCAAATCATACAAGAAATGAGCGACAGCGGCGTCATCGAACCATCAGCTAGTCCATGGAGCTCACCGGTAGTACTTGTAAAGAAGAAGAATGGAAAATGAGGTTTTGCGTGGACTACCGGAAGTTGAACGACGTTACGAAAAAGGATAGCTACCCATTGCCAAGAATTGACGACACCCTGGACTCGGTTTCTGGTACGAAATGGTTTTCCACACTGGACTTGAAAAGCGGCTACTGGCAAGTGGAAGTGAAGGAGGAAGACAAAGAGAAAACAGCCTTCAGTGTCGGTGATGGTCTTTGGCAATTTACAGTGATGCCTTTTGGACTATGTAATGCACCAGCTACTTCTGAAAGACTCATGGATCAGGTACTGGAAGGACTACATTGCAAAACTTACTTAGTGTACCTAGACGACATCATCGTACTGGGAAAGAAATTCGAAGAACATCTGAAGAACTTGGAGGAGGTTTTCCAAAGAATAGCTAGTGCTGATCTGAAACTTAGTCCCAAAAAGTGTTCTCTATTCAAGAAACAAGTTAGTTACTTGGGTCACAAAGTAACGACGGAGGGCATCTGCATCGCGAAGGAAAAGATAGAAGCAGTGAAGGATTGGCCAAGACCACAGAATCTGCATGAATTGAGAAGTTTCCTTGGGCTGTGCACATATTACCGCCGATTTGTACCAAATTTTGCCAGCGTAGCCCATAGCCTCCACCAGCTAACAAGAAAAAATAAAGCTTTTGAATGGAAGAAGGAGTAAGAGGTAGCTTTCCAAACATTGAAAGAGCATTTGTGCACTGCCCCAATGTTGGTATATCCGATTCCAGGAGCGACGTTTATTCTAGATACAGATGCGAGCGGATATGCTATAGGAGGCGTTTTATCACAACTGGTCGATGGGCAGAAGAAGGTAGTTGCATATTACAGCCGTTCGATTGGAAAACCAGAGAGGAAATATTGCGTTACACGGAGAGAGCTGTTGGAATTGGTAGAGTGCATTAAACATTTTCACAAATACCTCTACGGCCAGCGATTCCGCGTCAGGACAGATCACGCAGCGTTGAAATCGCTTCTGCAGTTCCTTAATCCGGAAGGACAATTGACACGGTGGATCGAGCAACTACAAAGCTATGACCTTTCCATTGAGCATCGAAGAGGTAGTACCCATGGAAATGCTGGTGCAATGTCACGAAGACCATGTAGTTTGGAATACAAGCACTGTTCAAAGGCCGAGGCTAAAGAAGATATTGTAGATGTCCGGCTAATGACTATAACATGTACAGATGAATGTGACAAGGAACAGCTAAGGAAGTGTCAACTAGAAGATACAGATCTTTCACATGTTATGCAAGGGCTCGAACGAAACCAAAGGCCAAACAGAGAGGAGATGTCAGCAGAGAGTCCCATTGCGAAATCATATTGGGAACAGTGGAGCAGTTTAGAATTGATATCCGGTTGCCTTCATCGAGTATGTGAGAGTGAGGATGGTCAATGCAAGACGAAACTGATAGTTGTTCCCAGAAAGAGGATTTCTGACGTGCTCAGCGAGCTGCATAATGGTCCAAGTGGAGGTCATCTTGGAATCACGAAGACGCTTGAGAAAATTAAGTAGAGATTCTATTGGATTGGTTGCCGTCAGTCGGTCACCAAATGGATTGCCAACTGCGAGCTTTGCAACAGAGCGAAAGGGCCCAAAACACGAAATCATGGCCAGATGAAGCAATATATTTCGGGTGCACCATTTCAAAAGGATAGCCATGGATGTCGCAAGTCCATTTCCTACTATAAACCGCGGAAACAAATACGTACTGGTGGTTATGGATTATTTCAGTAACTGGCCAGAGGTATACCCAATCCCAAACCAAGAAGCGGAAACAATAGCAGAAGTGGTTACAATCGATTGGGTTGCAAGATATGGTGTACCAGTGGATTTACATTTTGACCAAGGCAGGAATTTTGAATCAACTGTGTTCCAAGAAATTTGTTAGAAGTTGGGCATTCGAAAAGCACGGACAATTGCATTGCATCCTCAGTCCGATGGTATGGTGGAACGTTTCAATAGAACATCATTGGAGGAACATTTAACGAAAGTAGTAGACAAGTACCATAAGGAGTGGGATACACACATACCATTATTCTTGATGGCTTACCGATCGGCAGTACATGAGACCAAACGCCCGCAAAGGTAATTTTTGGCAAGACCTTCGACTGCCAGCTGATTTTAAGTATGGGATAGATGCCATTGCGGAGAAAAATGTCAAGAAATCCACTGGTGTTTTGGAAGAAGAACTGAGAGAGATACACGATCTGGTAAGGCAACGAGCAAAGATTATGATTGACAAGATGAAAGCCAGATACGATAAATCAATTAATTCGGAAGGGTTTCAGGAAGGAGATTTGGTGCTGTTATACAACCCACAACGAAAAAAAGTTTGTCCCCGAAATTGCAGTGTAATTGGGAAGGCCCATACAATGTTGTAAAACGAATCAACGATGTAGTGTACCGCATACAAACCATTGGCAAACCACGAACCAAAATGAAAGTGGTTCATTTGGAGAGGCTGGCAGCGTTTAGATCGAGAGATTTGTCTGATCGGGACGATCAGAATTAGGTGGAGGGCAGTGTGACGAATATTAGCAGCACTAAGGGATACTATCATCTCTAAGCCGATGATAAGCAGTGACTTGCATGCACATCAATAATTCAATCATTATGTCTACACATATGTACGTACACGCAGCGGAGAAGCAACGCACAACCACATGCATATATCTGAGATACTCCCGAAAGTATGCAATGGTTGTGCAAGTGTTGCTCACATATACACGCGCATGGGTTATGAGAGAAGCTATAAAATCATGCATCTGTAGTTACAGCTGAGTAATTTTATGGCTGATAACTAACTAGTAAGTTCTGGAAATAGAAAAGCCTATAAATATGCAACGAGGAAACCAGACAGTATAAAAGGCAGCAACAGTAGAGGCACGACAATCAGTTTGATTTAAGACGCTATCTGGCGACCAATAGTAGTGTTATTCTGAAGTACTTTAATAAAGGCCATTTTGCATTATTGAATAGTGGAGTTATTTGTTCAACAGTTTAGTGACTCTACGTTCGCAAATAAGGGAATTGCAGTAAATTCGTTACAATACATATATATTGACCTAGAGCTCAAAAATACCTTGAATATTATTAACTAAAAGGCCAAAATACAAGAAAGTATTTATGGATCGCAACAACAAAAGCACATACAAAATTTACAGACATTTGAAACGCAAATATGGTATTGAGACCAAAAATTGTACAAAGCGTTACCACCAAAGCACACAACAGCTTATCAAGTTGAAGCAATCGACTAAGTTTCTGGTGAGATACAGAAAGAGCGGAATAACACCAAAGTTTATACACAACGCGACGAAGAACATATCATGCGTTCTCAACTGCAACACTAATGAAAAGAGAATTCCATGAAATATCATAAACACAGCAACGACATATCAAAAACGTTTCCACCGTAAACTCTTAAATCTTATTATATGGATGAAATATATAATAAGAAAGCAAAAGGAAAGAGAGTTTAGCTCGGTCGTATTAAGCTGGCAGACACACTATAGCAAACAACAATATTATATATTAAATAATTTATACCTCATTTATTGGCCATTTATTACCACAATAAAAAATGTATAGCTGCGTCCGGTTCCGAGAAAAGTGAGTGTCTGCTAGCTTAAGGCTCAAGCCAGCAGACACTTCGTGAAAACACGACGTACAGCTTCCGAACGACTTGAATAGTTTATATTACATTTAATGTCAATTTAGACCCATTAGCTTAACATAATTTCTGCTCAAACCCTTTGAGAGGCTGATAGATGTGTACATAAAGTCCAACGTGGATGAAAAGCTGCTCTCCACAACACAGCAGGCGTACACCAAAGGCAAGTCGGTTGACACCGCATTGCATAGGGTGGTAATAAGTGTGGAGATTGAAACGACTTTTTAATTTTATATATAAAGAAACCTTTATTCGATAAAGAATACGCCTAAATGTATGCGTCAATATCTTTTATTTTTCACAACAATGAATATTTTTGAAAATTGAAAAATCAATATTGAAACTTAAAATATTGATAATACATTTAAAAATTACAAACTTAAAATTAACTTAAATACAAAGTTAAATAAAAATAATAAAAACCCTACATTACTCCCCCAGAGAACTTGCTATAAAACAAAAACAAGTTTCTCTCCCGTTAGTTTTTCTTAACTCTTTTTTTTAATATATTTTGCTCGGCGAGCAGTTACGATCAAATGTGCATGCCGTTTTGTCTTCAGTAATTCAACTCACGAGAGCGTTTCCGCTGCTTTTATATGGTTATTGCCGTTGTGTCGGTATGTGTTAGAAAATTCTTTTTCAATACTTTTTCTTTTTACGTCCACGCTGCTCTGCTCCTTTCTCCAAATTTAGTTGGCTTGCTTTTTCTTTCGCCTTTCACGTTGTTCAAAAAAAAAAAAATGCACACCACACAATTTTTTAAAATAGGCAGAGATCACCAATGTGGATATTGAAACCACTTTTTATTTTATATATAAAGAAACTTTTATTCAATAAAGAATACGCCTAAATGTCTGCGTCAATATCTTTTATTTTTCAAAGCCATGAATATTTTTGAAAATTGAAAAATAAATATTGAAACTTAAAATATTGACAATACATTTAAAAATTACAAAGTTCAAAGTAACTAAAATACAAAGTTAAACAAAAATAATAAGAACCCTACAATAAGCATAGAGAAATCCCTGTAATATAAGGAGTATGCTCTAGGAGTCTTCTTGGACATTGCAGGGGCTTTCAATAATGTTGCGAATTGGCGATTATGGATGGTCTTAATTACATTAAAGTACATCCTGCCTTAATCAGGTGGATCAGCTGCATATTAAATTGTAGAAAGATTACATCACAATGGGGATTGTACGAGGCCACGAAATCAGTGGACAGGGGCACGCCGCAGGGAGGCGTGCTATCACCTCTACTGTGGACGCTGGTTATCAACCAACTGCTCAGGCAATTCGATGAGGGACCCGTAAAACTTACGGCTTACGCAGATGACGTTGCAATTGTCATAAGTGGAAAGTGCCTTCCAACGATTATTTCTTTGATGGATCGGGCCCTTCGAGATATTCAAACCTGGGCATCTAATTTCGGTTTGAAAGTCAATGCGGAGAAGACGGATATGGTCTTGTTTACAAAGAGGTACAATGTCCCAAATTGGACCAGGCCTAAGTTAGGAGGGGTGACCTTACAGGAGAAACCTTGCACAAAATATCTGAGAATCATCCTAGACAGTAAGCTGTCATGGAAGCTCAACGTGGAGGAGAGGGTCAAGAAGGCCTCAACGGCACTCTATGCATGTAAAAGAATGCTGGGGTGTACGTGGGGTCTATCGCCCTCTCTTTCTCATTGGGTTTTTACAGCGATTGTAAGCCCTATTCTATACTATGGAGTTCTTGTTTGGTGGAAAGCCACACAATAAACAAAATACCTCAAAAAATTAGAGGGGGTATGCAGGCTATTGATGCTTAGCATTACGGGAGCCCTGAACACAACACCGACGGCTGCACCGTATGGCATTCTGCACATTCCACCTGTAGACCTGGTAGCAAAGAACAAAGCATTAACGACCGCAACCAGGCTCGGTGCTTCGGGGCAGCTTGAGCGCCGACCATATGGCCATAGTAGTATAGCGTCATCAATTCCAAGACGAACAGACTACCTGATTCCCTATCTGCGCTTCGAGGGAGATCTTAAGGCCACAATAGAGGTGGACGGTTGCGCAAATGGCGGACGAGGCGATACATGTGTACACCGATGGATCCAAAGTAGTGGAAGCAGTATGGTCTGCGGTATATTGCGCTGATCCGGAAATAAGCAGATCCTACAGGCTGCCGGTATTACTGTCAAGCAGCAATTAAGGCAATAATTACGCAGAGCACAGCATCTAAATGCGTGTTAGAGTGTAAGCAGTCTCTGGAGAGAATCGGGACAGGGAGAAGCATACATCTATATTGGGTCCCAGCGCATATGGTAATAGATGGGAATGAAAAAGCGGACGAACTATCTAAAAAGGGCGCATCCCTTGAAGCATGCTCCGTACATGTCCCAATTAGATTGGGCGAGATTAAGCGAAGGCGAGATGTGCACATGATCGACCAATCGGGAAAGGCGTGGGTTCAAACGCGGGGCTGTAAAGTGTAGAAGATTATGTGTAGGTCTTACAACCTTAGACTAACACAGTTGCTTCTATCATTAAAAAGAGAGGACTGTAGACTCATGAAGGGCATTCTGACTTGACACTTCCTTCTGGCGTCACATGCCTTTAAATTAGGCCAGTGATAGCAGATGTAGGAAGTGCGGGTTCGAGGAGGAAACGATCGAGCACGTTCTGTGCTCGTGCCCTGCACTTGCCAGGCGAAGACTCCAGCTATTAGGAGTGGTACAGCTGTCAGATCTAGAAGCAGCAAGTGGCTTAAGTCCTAGGAAGCTTATAGTATTTGCCAAGATGACTGAGTCATTTTATAACATAGGTCCTGGTTTTTGATAGGGTTTTTTAGTTTGGTCGTTAAAACAAACTTCTGGTAACACTACGGACTCAATCAGTCTATGTGAGCTCCTTATGGACCGGCCAGTTCAACCTAACCTAATGTCAATTTATTACCACAAAAAAAATTTATAGCTGCGTCCGGTTCCGAGAACAGTGAGTGTCTGCTAGCTTAAGACCCAAGCCAGCAAACACTTCGTGAAAACCCGACGTACAAGCTTCCGAACGACTTGAATAGTTTATATTACATTTATTGGAATTTATTACCACAAAAAAATTTATAGCTGCGTCCGGTTCCGAGAACAGTTAGTGTCTGCTAGCTTAAGACTCAAGCCAGCAGACACTTCGTGAAAACACGACGTACAGCTTTCGAACGATTTGAATAGTTTATATTACATTTATTGGAATTTATTATAAAATTTATAGCTGCGTCCGGTTCCGAGAAAAGTGAGTGTCTACTAGCTTAACACCCAAGCCAACAGACACTTCGTGAAAACACGACGTACAGCTTCCGAACGACTTGAATAGTTTATATTACATTTATTGGCAATTTATTACTACACAAAAAATTTATAGCTGCGTCCGGTTCCGAGAAAATTGAGTGTCTGCTAGCTTAAGACCCACGCCAGCAGACACTTCGTGAAAACACGACGTACAGCTTCAGAACGACTTGAATAGTTTATATTACATTTATTGGCAATTTATTACTACATAAAAAATTTATAGCTGCATCCGGTTCCGAGAAAAGTGAGTGTCTGCTAGCTTAAGACCCACGCCAAGAGACACTTCGTGAAAACACGTTCAGAACGACTTGAATAGTTTATATTACATTTATTGGCAATTTATTTCCACAAAGAAAATTTATAGCTGCGTCCAGTCCGGGAAGACTCAACCCAGCAGACACTTCGTGAAAACACGACGTACAGATTCCGAACGACTTGAATATTTTATATTACATTTATTGGCAATTTATTACCGCAAAAAAAAATGTATAGCTGCGCCCGGTACCGAGAAAAGTGAGTGTCTGCTAGCTTAACACCCAAGCCAGCAGACATTTCGTTAAAACACGACATACAGCTTCCGAACGACTTAAATAGTTTATATTACATTTATTGGCAATTTATTACCGCAAAAACAAAATGTGTAGCTGCTTCCGGTTCCGAGAAAAGTGATTGTCTGCTAGCTTAAGACCCTAGCCAGCAGACACTTCGTGAAAACACGACGTACAGCTCCCTAACGTTGTCCTGAAAAATATTTTCACTATACCAAAAGGAAAGATTTAACTTTTTATATTTTGCCGACCCTAATAAACATATATTCTAACTTTCGAAAATCAGTGAAAAATCTTATTTCGAGAAGTTTTGAATATCGTGCGCGCAGGATTTCACAGCAATTTACTTCGGCATGATACATATGATGTAGATAGGTATATAAATTTGTTGTTACAAAACTATGTAGGTATGCTGACCTGTGTTATATATTTCCTCAGAATTTCGCAACTTTCAAAAACTGAACTTTGCGGAAATAAAATATTTTCGTAAAAAGTTGCGAAAAATTGAAGCTAGGACAAACAAGTAAGGAAGGTTAAGTTCGGGTGTAACCGAACATTACATACTGAGTTAAGAGCTATGGTGGCAACATAAGGGAAAATAACCATGTAGGAAAATGAACCGAGGGTAACCCTGGAATGTGTTTGTATGACATGTGTATCAAATGAAAGGTATTAAAGAGTATTTCTAGAGGGAGTGGGCCATAGTTCTATAGGTGGACGCCATTTAGGGATATCGCCATAAAGGTGGATCAGGGTTGACTCTAGAATTTGTTTGTACGATATGGGTATCAAATGAAAGGTGTTAATGAGTATTTTAAAAGGGAGTGATCCTTATTTCCATAGGTGGACGCCGCTTCGGGATATCGCCATAAAGGTGGATCAGGGGTGACCCTAGAATTTGTTTGTACAATATGGGTATCAAATGAAAGGGGTTAATGAACATTTTAAAAGGGAGTGGGCCTTAGTTCTATAGGTGGTTTCGAGATATCGCCATAAAGGTGGCCATGGGGTGACTCTAGAATGCGTTTGTACAATATGGGTATCAAACGAAAGGTGTTAATGAGTATTTCAAAGGGGCGGGCGTTTAGTTCTACAGGTGAACGCGAGATAGCGCAATAAATGTGGACCAGGGGTGACTCTAGAATGCGTTTGTACAATATGGGTATCAAACGAGAAGTGTTAATGAGTATTTTAAAAGGGAGTGGACCTTAGTTCTATAGGTGGTCGCCTTTTCGAAATATCGCCATAAAGGTGGACTAGGGGTGACTAGAATATGTTTGTACGATATGGGTATCAAATGAAAGGTGTTAATGAGTATTTTGAAAGGGCGTGGGGCTTAGTTCTATAGGTGGACGCCTTTTCGAGATATCGCCATAAAGGTGGACCAGGGGTGACTCTAGAATGTGTTTGTACAATATGGGTATCAAATTACAGGTATTAATGAGGCTTTTAAAAGGTAGTGGTGGTAGTTGTATATGTGAAGGCGTTTTCCAGATATCGACCAAAATGTGGACCAGGGTGACCCAGAACATCATCTGTTGGATACCTCTAATTTATTTATATATATAATACCACGAACAGTATTCCTGCCAAGATTTCAAGGGTTTTTTATTTCGCCCTGAAGATCTTTTTCATTTCAATCTACTTAATATGGTAGGTGTCACACCCGTTTTACAAAGTTTTTTTCTAAAGTTATATTTTGCGCCAATAAATTAATCCAAATACCATGTTTCATCCCTTTTTTCGTATTTGGTATAGAATTGGCATTTTTTCGTTTTTCGTAATTTTCGATATCGAAAAAGTGGGCGTGGTCATAGTCCGATTTCGGCCATTTTTTATACCAATACAAAGTGAGTTCAGATAAGTACGTGAACTGAGTTTAGTAAAGATATTTCGATTTTTGCTCAAGTTATCGTGTTAACGGCCGAGCGGAAGGACAGACGGTCGACTGTGTATAAAAACTGGGCGTGGCTTCAACCGATTTCGCCCTTTTTCACAGAAATAAGTTATCGTCCCATAATCTAAGTCCCTATCAAGTTTCACAAGGATTGGTAAATTTTTGTTCGACTTATGGCATTAAAAGTACCCTAGACAAATTAAATGAAAAAGGGCGGAGCCGCGCCAATTTTGAAATTTTCCTTTATTTTTGCATTTTGTTTCACCATATCTTTACTGGAGTTGAATGTTGACATAATTTATATATATACTGTAAAGATATTAAATTTTTTGTTAAAATTTGACTTAAAAAACATTTTTTTTTAAAAGTGGGCGTGGTCGTTCTCCGATTTTGCTAATTTTTATTAAGCATACATATAGTAATAGGAGTAACGTTCCTGCCAAATTTCATCATGATATCTTCAACGACTGCCAAATTACAGCTTGTAAAACTTTTAAATTACCTTCTTTTAAAAGTGGGCGGTGCCACGCCCATTGTCCAAAATTTTGCTAGTTTTCTATTCTGCGTCATAAGTTCAACTCACATACCAAGTTTCATCGCTTTATTCGTCTTTGGTAATGAATTATCGCACTTTTTCGGTTTTTCGATATTTTCGATATCGAAAAAGTGGGCGTGGTTATAGTCCGATATCGTTCATTTCAAATAGCGATCTGAGATGAGTGCTCAGGTACCTACATACCAAATTTCATCAAGATACCTCAACATTTACTCAAGTTATCGTGTTAACGGACAGGCGGACGGACGGACGGACATGGCTCAATCAAATTTTTTTTTGATCCTGATGATTTTGATATATGGAAGTCTATATCTATCTCGATTCCTTTATACCTGTACAACCATCCGTTATCCAATAAAAGTTAATATACTCTGTGAGCTCTGCTCAACTGAGTATAAAAATAATTTTTCCCATTTTAACGAAATTGGAAAATAGCTGCGTCCGGTTCCGAGAAAAGTGAGTATCCTCTGGCTTAAAGGCCGCGCCACATTGAAATTTTTCATATAGACGCGTTTTACACAAGTTTATGCTTCCAGTAATATCGCGACCATAGTAAATAATATATATAGTAAACAATATAGTAAATATGGTAAACAATGATCGCGGCAATCAAGCAAGATGTTGAGTTTATTAATATGACGGAAAGACTTGGCAATTGAACTTTATTTCGCCTTGCCCATTCACATTCAAAATTTTGCGAATCACTGTTATAAACATTCTCACTATACAATAAATTTACTTTCTAACATACATATTTTGTACGCATAATGCATAAGATTAAGTTAAACGCATCTCTATGAAAAACTGCTCACATATATGACGGGGCCATTGTGTACAGTACCAGTGCATAGTGTACAAGTACAAGTGTGTTGACTTCTTTCTGACAGGTACTCGCTTAAGTGAGCATAACGGGAAAATCTGGGTTGCCATTGTTGTTTCGGTTGAAAACGGTCAATTAGGGTTCTGTGCAGAGACGTAAAAGATTGAAACAGGGTTTATGTAGTCACAAAGTGTTGCCCCTGTTCCACATAATTTATTGTAGGTCATAGCGAAAAGTGTTCAGTTCAGAGTTATTCATTTTCATTAAAAGTTTAATTTATTACGGAGGGTTACTCCTTTAAGTGTAAAAAGCAGAGAAAACGTAGAGTTTACCTATCTAATTATTGTGAAAAACTTTTTAATTTGAATTTCTGTACCCAAGTTTACTATATTTGTGTAACACAAGAATCTGGAGGTGAATTCCTTAACTATGAAAAACTGAAAAATGTACACTTATTGAAAACTCATTTCCACACACAATTTACACTTTGAATTTAGTTGTGTTTTTATGCACAAAATTTTGAAACTAAAAGCAAAATTTTCATTTGTCAGAAAAAATAGAGAAAAAACGGCCTAATGTGAAAAAACCCTACAGAAATGCAAACTGGCTTGTTTATTTTTAATGAACTACTTTGTATTTTTCTTATATTTCGTGGGTTTTTATATTATACCTTTATATTAAGTCGCATTCATGTTTGTCCCCTCATTTCCATACGAATTTTTGACCCACGGAAAAGTATTTTTCGGTGACCTCCCGTTGAGCTAGACACTTGATAGAGCATAGTTCAGATCTGGGAGAAATTACAATGCAAGTGAAAAAAAATCCGATAGGTGGCGCACGGGTCGAGATATACAGAAAATTTATTTTAAAATGGAAATTCTACGATCGAATTTTAACTAACTTCTCGGTGATCCAGAGACTTGAAACTTAGCACGTAGTTTGCGAATCGCTGGCACTACAATTCGTGGAAAACAGAATGCCGCCAGGTGGCAGACGAATCGAGATATACGAAAATCCCTGAAGAAACGCAGGGAATTTTGCGATCGATTTTTAGGTAACTTCCCGGTGAGCTAGAGACTTGGAACTTAGGCGTGAGTCAGAACCCGGTGACAATGCAATATTTGATCAAAAAAATTTCGCTAGATGGAGCATGGATCGAGATATTAAGAAAATTAGTTTTGATTTTGGCATCCTTCAATCCATTTTTAACTAACTTCCCGGTGACCTAGAGACTTGAAACTTGGCACACAGTTCGAAGCTTGGTGACAATAAAATCTACAAAAAACAAAATTCCGCTAGGTAGCGCGCTAAGTGAGATAACTACAAATCCTTGCAAAACGAGGGGAATCTTGCAATCGATTTTATAGTAACTTCCCGATGAGCTGGAGATAAAGTAGTGTTATATAGGAGTTTGATTTGTTTGCACTTACAGCACCATTTTATTTGCAGGAGACTTTCACAGCTACAAAAATTAGGGCGGATTTACATAGACGCTTTGGCTGTGTTGCATTCATTAATTCATCTGTCGGGCGAAGTATCGAAAAATTTACATAAATACTTTGGTTGCGTGCCTACGCTTTGACAACGCCGTACGGAAAACAATGAAACGCCGTACGTTATCATTGCTTTGAAGCGACCAAAGCGTTTATATAATTTTGCCCTTATGCATTTGTGTAAACAGCCTTAGAAATGAAAATATTCCATGTTACATGTGTGGCGCTTTATATTTTGACTTTAATTTAAATAAGGTTTGCTTTCCGTATGTTTCCGCATTGTTGCAGACTACAAATCTTCTAGTATTCTTATTTCCGCGGAAATATATGCAACTATTTCATCTGTAAATACTACAAAGCTTTATTAAACTGTTAAATGCAACTCAGCTTGAAGTACTCTTACGTACGAAAAATGCAACTCTAGACCTGAGATTTGCATCAGGTGAGCGAGGCTGTTTGTAGTTTTGACGTTTATCGCTTAGTTGACACACTTGTATAGGTACACTATGTACCAGTGTGTCAACTAAGCGATAAATGTCAAAATTAAAAACAGCCTCGCTCACCTGATGCAAATCTCAGGTCTAGAGTTGCATTTTTGGTACCTAAGAGTACTTTAAGCTGAGTTGCATTTGATAGTTTACTAAAACTTTGTAGTTTTAACAGATGAAATAGTTGCATATATTTCCGCGGAAATATAAATAATAGAAGATTTGTAGCCTCCAACAATGCGGAAAGATACCAAAACCAAAATTTATTTAAATTAGAGCCAAAAAGATCTAGAGAAACTTAACAAAATATAAAGCGTGCAAATTTTCACTTTTATGGCTGTTTACACAAATGTATAAAGCAAAATTATATAAACGCTTTGGCCGCTTCAAAACAAAGATAACGCAAGGCGTTTGATTGTTTTTTGTATGGCGTCGTCAAAGCGTAGGCACGCAACCAAAACGTTTATGTAAATATTTTGATGTTTCGCCGACAGATGAGTTAAATTTCCTATATTTTGCCAAGCAAAGTTTTTTGAATGTTAAAGGACTCAAAAAGTTGGGAAATTCTCAAAGGAGGATTTACAACTCTCATCGCTTCAAAGCGAAGAAAATGGCAAGGAGTCTCATTTTGATATTATGGGCCTGCCAAGGCTTCAGATCGATGCAACACAACCAAAGCGTCTATGTAAATCCGCCTTAATTTCTGTCGCTGTGAAAGTCTCCTGCAAATAAAACGGTGCTGTGAGTGGAAGCAAACCAAAGAAGCGGCCAAAAATATGAATGAATAAAAGTTTAACTATTAGATACATTTTTATGCAATACAATTTTTGTTTTTTCGTTTAAAAATGCTGTTACCAAACTCTTTTATTAAACAATATAATGAACTTGGGTACAGAAATTCAGAAATCCTAGAAAATATTTTACCGATATACTTTGTTGTTGCGTTTAAAAAGATTTTCCCAATAATTTGAAAAACTCTACGTTTTCTATGCTTTTCACACTTAGAGAAGTAACCTTGTATGATAAATTAAATTTTTAATGAAAGTCAATAACTCTGAACAGTTTTCGCCATGAAAAAAATTAAAATGGTGTGGAACAGGAGCAACACTTTTGTGACTACATAAACCCTGTTTCAATCTTTTACGTCCCTGCACAGAACCCTAATTGACCGTTTTTAACAGAAACAATAATGGCAACCCAGATTTTCCCGTTATGCTCACTTAAGCGAGTGCCTGTCAGAAAGAAGACAACACACTTGTACTTGTACACTATGGACGGGGCTTTAAGTCTGAAGCCAACAGACGCTTCGCGAAAACACGTATTAACATATGTACATATCTACATACATATGTACGATGTATGCACTAACATGGCGTATACTTGCTACAAATGATTTAAGTAATGCGTAATGGCGGTGCCACAATGACATTTTTCATATAGATGCATTTAACCCAAGCTTATGCATTCCAATAACATCGCCACAATCAACCAAGATGTTGCGTTTGTAAATATGAGGGAACTTCAGACTTGGCAATTGAAGTTTATTACGCCTTGCCCATTCATATACAAAATTTCGCAAAGCACTGTTAAAAACATTCTCCCTATACAACAAAAATACTTGCTAACATATTTTGTGTCGTATTCATTTGTAATATTGCAGTTTCTATTTGCGAAAAATGTTAGAAAATTTACCAACCAGTGGGAAAAATAATTTCACTTGCAAAGTGTGCCAACACCCTTAGCCAAATCAACTGTCAAATTCTTCTTATGCTTTGCTTGGAACAAAATTTGGGAGATGGCTAGTTTTTAATATCAGATGGCTAAAGTGTCGCTCATTCTATCGTTGTCCATAAAAATACGTGCAATCTACTCATAATGCATAAGCTTGTGTTAAACTCATCTATATGAAAAACTGCTTATGTGTCGGACCTATAAATTTAGTTGCATTAAAGGCGGTGCCACAATGACATTTTTCATATAGATGCGTTTAACACAAGCTTATGCATTCCAATAACATCGCCACAATCAACCAAGATGTTGCGTTTGTAAATATGAAGGAACTTCAGACGTGGCAATTGAAGTTTATTACGCCTTGCCCATTCACATACAAAATTTCGCGAAGCACTGGTATAAACATTATCCCCTTAGAACAAAGATACTTGCTAACATATTTTGTGTCCTATTCATTTGTTATATTACAGTTTTTACCTGCGAAAAATGTTAGAAAATTTACCAACCAGTGGGAAAAATAATTTCACTTGCAAAGTGTGTGAACAACCTTAACCAAACAAATGTCACATTCTTCTTCTTATGCTTTGCTTGTAACAAAATTTGGGAGATGGCTACTTTTCAATATCAGATGGCGCTAGTGTCGCTCAATCTACCGTTCTCCGTAAAATACGTGCAATCTACTCATGTAATGAAGGAATTGATGTTCGGAGTTTTTTCAAAGATTTCCCGAAATCCTGAATCACAAAAGGGAGTGCAGTTCAGTACGAAAATGAAAAAATGTAGTGGTTAGTTCTATAGGTGGACGCCTTTTCGGGATATCGTTATAAAGGTGGACCAGGGTTGACTCTAGAATGCGTTTGTACATTATCAGTATCAAACGAAAGGTGATAATAGGTATTTTAAAAGGGAGTGGGCCGTAGTCGCCTTTTCGAGATATCGCCATAAAGGTGGACCAGGGGTGACTCTAGAACTCCTTTACGGCGATATCCCGAAATGTCGTCCTCCTATAGAACTATGCACTCCCTTTTAAAATAATCTTTAATACCTTCCATTTGAAACACATGTCATACAAACACATTCGAGGGTTACCCTAGGTTCATTTTGCTAAATGGTGATTTCCCCTTACTTTGTCTCCAAAGCTGTTAACTGAGTATATAATGTTTGGTTACACCCGAACTTAGCCTTCCTTACTTGTTTTTTTTTTTACTATTTATGTAAATAAAGTACTTTGTATGGCTGCAGCCCATGTTTAAATAGTAGATACATCAAGCCTTCTATTGTATTTGTTGCCCTTTTCATTGCTTAATCGACTAAACTGAGATTTTATAACAATTAGTATGCATAAGTTGGGTAAAGGGGATAGTGACCCGTTGGCGCCCCTTTAATACTTTTTGCACATGCTACTACAATTCACTAACACTAACAAAGCCCGGGCATGCGCAGAACATACATTTGCACAGTTTCAGCAAATAATTATTGACAGAAAATTTGCACAATAGGAAGATAGGAAGGTATTGATCATTGTTTACTATATAGTTTGGCAGCTTAAATAGAGCTTATGTTGCGATTCGAGTGGAAGGCAGTGGACTAGGCAGTCGAATGTCATGTAATGAAGGAATTGATGTTCGGAGTTTTTTCAAAATTTTCCCGAAATCCTGAATCACAAAAGGGAGTGCCGTTGAGTACGAAAATGAAAAAAATGTAGTTAGGTTTTGCCCCTTTTTTAGCAGGAGATTTTCGGTTTAAAAATGTATATATATATACCAATGTTCCTTCTATTACTCATTTTATCTATGGAGCTTCACATGCACTTTATAGAAACGTGCTTTTTAATTTTACGCACTTATTCCTTAATGAAAATAAATGAAACACGTATTAATGTAAGAATTAATCATATTTCTTACTTCTTAAATGTTCTTCTTAAATATTATAAATGTGTTAAAAGTAGCAGGACTAAAATAATATTGACAAATCTGATATGTCAAACTAATTTTATATAATAAAAATGATTTCATAAATTGCATGCATTTTATACATATACATTATATTTTAAATTTTCTCTAACTATTCGTTTTGTGCTGACTACATTTTGCTTATGCATAACTTTCTTTGGCTATATAAGCTAACAATTCCAGGGGCCGTTTTCACCATCTTCGGTGAACGTTAACAAACACTTTATTTGAAAGAAATCGTTCAGTGATTCGTCAAATAAGGGTTACTTTAAAATAACGAACGTTAAAATTTCCCCTGTCACATGAGGAAAAATGAAAGACAACTATTTTTATAACATGAAGATAGATAGAAAATTTATTGGGGATTGCACTGCGACCGTTGATCTATTGTGCCCTTATCAGATTGCGTCGCGTTCCAGGAGGATATGTTCCTACGTCTCTCCTGATCGAT
Source organism: Eurosta solidaginis (assembly GCF_040869045.1). Lineage (NCBI taxonomy): Eukaryota > Metazoa > Arthropoda > Insecta > Diptera > Tephritidae > Eurosta > Eurosta solidaginis. The sequence continues at coordinate 176,806,411 of NC_090320.1, forward strand.
CACGAAATCGACATGAATACAAAATTATGTTTTTTATTTAGTTGAACGGCGATAGAAAATCGGTTTTTTTTCTAAAATGCAAGAAACTTCAAGAAGAACGTAAGTTTTTAATTATTTGTGTGTTGCTTTGACGTTGGCGTTGCGTTGCTTATGGATTGAAGCAATTAAAACACGTGTGTTCAAACTCAGATGTAGACGCAACGCAAGTGCCAAAACGACGCAAAAGTCACCTTAAGCGTATTTGCTTTAGGTGTCATTTGTCAATATTAATTAAAAATGTTAGATCTCCTAAAAAGTTGAACTCAGGCAAGATACAAAAGAGGCATAGCTTCGTAGACGCCTGCAAAATATGGCATGCAGCTAAGATCTCTCTACACCTCAAGATTGCATATGCTGTGCCTAATACGCGTCTATGAAGCTACGCCTCGTGTCCATCTTCACTTAGATTATATTTCAAAGACATTTTTTTAGCTTTAAACTTTGTTCATAATATTCATGTACATGTCTACTACTATTGCAGTCGCTTGCATACTACTATTTCATTATTTAAAAAAAATTTAGATCGGAAAAATGCAACCTTATCACGTGCATTCTCAAACACGGTTGCCAAATCATGTTGTCATTTGGGACCAAATTTTATCGAAACAAGTAAGGAAGGCTAAGTTCGGGTGTAACCGAACATTACATACTCAGTTGAGAGCTATGGAGACAAAATAAGGGAAAACCACCATGTAGGAAAATGAACCTAGGGTAAACCTGGAATGTGTTGTTTGTACGATATGGGTATCAAATGAAAGTTGTTAATGAATATTTTAAAAGGGCGTGGGCCTTTTCGAGATATCGCCATAAAGGTGGACCAGGGGTGACTCTAGAATTTGTTTGTACGATATGGGCATGAAAAGAAAGGTGTTAATGAGCTTTTTAAAAGGGCGTTGGCCTCAGTTCTATAGGTGGACGCCTTTTCGAGCTATCGCCATAAAGGTGGACCAGGGTTCACACTAGAATTTGTTTGTACGATATGGGTATCAAATGAAAGGTGTTAATGAGTATTTTAAAATGGAGTGGGCCATAGTTCTATAGGTGGTTAGTTCTATAAGTGGACGCCTTTTCGGGATATCGTTATAAAGGTGGACCAGGGTTGACTCTAGAATGCGTTTGTACATTATGAGTATCAAACGAAAGGTGATAATGAGTATTTTAAAAGGGAGTGGGCCTTAGTCGCCTTTTCGAGATATCGCCATAAAGGTGGACCAGGGGTGACTCTAGAATTTGTTTGTACGATATGGGCATGAAAAGAAAGGTGTTAATGAGTTTTTTTAAAAGAGCGTTGGCCTCAGTTCTATAGGTGGACGCCTTTTCGATATATCGCCATAAAGGTGGACCAGGGGTGACTCTATAATGTGTTTGTACAATATGGGTGTCAAATTAAAGGTATTAATAAGAATTTTAAAAGGGAGTTGTGGTAGTTGTATATGTGAAGCCGTTTTCGAGATTTCGACCAAAATGTGGACCAGGGTGACCCAGAACATCATCTGTCGGGTACCGCTAATTTATTTATATATGTAATACCACGAAGAGTATTCCTGCCATGATTCCAAGGGCTTTCGATTTCGCCCTGCAGAACTTTTTCATTTTCTTCTACTTAATATGGTAGGTGTCACACCCATATGGAGGGTGGGGCCGTCCACGATAGTGGGGAAAGCTTCTGACCGCCATTCACCTGGGAATGGCCAGAGCGATTCTTTTGCATGCGGTTCAAGCAGCTCACTACTGCCGGTCGCTTGCGGCCAAGTATCCTCTGGATAGCCGCTAAACACCCGTTTAGCGGTGAGCTAATGTGAGAAGGCGACAACCTGGCTAGGCCACTCTGACATAATCGGTTTAAGGGCTAGCCGGGGGAGATCTAATCGGCAGCGTCTGTACACCTCTAGGTGCGGCTGCAAGCGGGTGTCTGTCTTGGAGCAAGCGGCTCGCTATATAAACGTGCCAAATAATATTTTCACCCCCGCTAAGCGGGTTGTGCGCTGGGCTTGGCACCCGCCACGTAAAAACATACTCCAATGAAATATAACAACAAGCCTCGGATAAATACACTCTCTATTGATGACGACCATGGCAAACGTTTGAAGGACAATGAATTGAGGGCATGCACCTGGAACGTCCGCTCCCTGAGTGGGATTGGTGCAGATGCCCGGCTGGTTGATGTCCTCGTCAAAGCAAAATCTGACATCACCGCCATCCAAGAAATGCGTTGGACGAAGCAAGGAAGAAAGAAGATCAAAAATTGTGACACATATTGGAGTGGTCATGCGAATAAGCGCAGTTTCGGCGTCGGATTCGTGGTGGGAGAAAGACTTTGTCGCCAAGTGCTGGCGTTCACGCCTGTGGACGAGCGTCTCGCCGCTATCCGAATAAAAGCAAAATTTTTTAATATATCATTCATCTGCGCCCATGTGCCGACAGAGGAGAAAGACGATGAGGTGAAAGACACTTTTTATGAACAATTAGAACGCACATACGATCGCTGCCCCCGCATGATATAAATTCGTGCTTGGCGACTTTAACGCCAGGGTGGGCAAAGAAGGTGTTTTTGGCCCTACAGTCGGAAAGTTCAGCCTACACAATGAAACTTCTCCTAACGGACTGAGGCTGATTGACTTTGCCGGTGCTCGAAACATGGTCATATCCAGCACGAGGTTCAAGCATAAAAAGATACATCAAGCTACATGGCTGTCTCCTGATCGAAATACTCGCAATCAGATCGATCACGTTGTGATAGACGGACGGCATGCCTCCAGTGTTTTGTATGTGCGCACGATCCGAGGACCTAACATCGACTCTGACCATTATCTCGTTGCAGCCAAAATACGCACCCGCCTCAACGCGGCTAAAACCAAGGAACAAAAAACACAAGGAAAGCTAGACGTCGAAAAGCTTCAATCACAACAGACTGCCAATGATTTCGCAACTCGACTCTCACACCTGCTCTCTGAGAGCACAACTCAACCTGAAGGAATACAGGAGCAGTGGGAGCATATCTCCAAAGCACTTCGTACTGCCGCCGAGGAAAACATTGGTTACCGGCGGCCACGAAAAAACAACTGGTATGATGAAGAATGCCGCGTTGCAACCGAAAGAAAAGACGCTGCCTACAGGGCTACGTTAAAAGCGAGCGCGACAAGAGGAGTGTGTGAACGCTATCGTGAGTTGAAAAGGAAAGCGAGACGCCTTTTCAGGAAGAAAAAAGCAGAAGCAGAAAGGCATGACTGCGAGGAGCTTGAGCTGCTAGCCACCAGGAATAACGCCCGAAAATTCTACCAAAAAATACGGCGACAGACGGAAGGTTTTAAGACCGGGGCAAACTCCTGTAGGAATGAAAACGGCGACCTTGTAACTGATGTCCAGAGAGTGCTTAGATTATGGAGGGAATACTTCTCTGCTCTCCTAAATGGAGACAGCAATTCACCGCGCAGAGATGAAGAACAAGATCCCGCAATCGATGATGATGGAATATATGTCCCCCCGCCCGATTATGACGAAGTTGGAATAGCAATAACCAGATTGAAAAACAACAAGGCCGTGGGCGCTGATGGATTGCCTGCGGTGCTATTCAAGTTCGGCGGCGAGGAGTTGGTAAGGCGCATGCAGCAGCTTCTTAGCAAAATATGGGCGGACGAAAGCATGCCCGACGGTTGGAATCTAAGTGTTCTTTGCCCAGTCCACAAGAAGGGAGATACTGCAAAATGCACCAACTATCGTGGAATCAGCCTTCTTAATATCGCATATAAGGTCCTTTCAAGTGTATTGTGCGAAAGATTGAAGCCCACCGTAAACCGGCTGATTGGACCTTATCAGTGCGCTTTAGACCTGGTAAATCTACCATCGACCAGATTTTCACAATGCGCCAAATCTTGGAAAAAACCCGTGAAAAGAGAATCGACACACATCACCTCTTCGTCGATTTTAAAGCCGCCTTCGACAGCACGAAAAGGAGCTGCCCATATGCCGCTATGTCTGAATTTGGTTTCCCCGCAAAACTTATACGGCTGTGCAAAATGACGTTGAGCAACACCATCAGCTCAGTCAGAATTGGGAAGGACCCCTCTGAGCCGTTCGAAACTAAACGAGGTTTCAGGCAGGGTGACCCACTATCGTGCGATTTCTTTAATTTGATGCTGGAGAAAATTATACTAGCTGCAGAACTTAACCGCACTTGAACAATATACTATAAAAGCGTGCAATTACTGGCATATGCTGATGACATTGATATCATCGGCCTAAACACCCGCGCTGTTAGTTCTGCCTACTCCAAACTGGAAAAAGAAGCGGTAAAGATGGGTTTGATGGTGAATGAGGACAAAACGAAGTACCTGCTGTCATCGAGCAAAGAGTCAGCGCATATGCGCCTTGGCAACCACGCTACTGTTGGCAGCCATAATTTCGAAATAGTAAAAGACTTAGTTTATTTGGGAACCAGCATCAACACTAGCAACAACATCAGCACTGAAATCCAGCGAAGAATCAGTCTTGCCAATAAATGCTAATTTGGACTAGGTAGGCAATTGAAAAGTAAAGTCCTCTCTCGGCGAACGAAAATCATACTCTACAAGTCACTTATCGTACCCGTTCTGCTATATGGGGCAGAAGCATGGACCATGACAACAGCAGATGAAGCGGCTTTGGGAGTGTTCGAGAGAAAAGTTCTTCGAAAGATTTATGGACCTCTACGCGTTGGCGATGGCGAGTACCGAAGAAGATTTAATGATGAGCTGTACGAGCTATACGCAGACATCAACATAGTCAGCGAATTAAAACGCAGCGGCTGCGCTGGCTAGGCCATGTTATGCGAATGAAAGATGATGCTCCGGCCAAGAAAGTGTTTCTATCGGAACCCGCCTATGGAAGCAGAGGTAGAGGGGGCCCCCACTCCGTTGGAAGGACCAGGTGGAAAACGATTTAAACTCCCTTGGTGTGACCAATTGGCGCCGGTTGGCGGAGCGAAGGAGCGACTGGCGCGTCTTGTTGGACGGCCATAACCGTTTAGACGGTTAAACGCCAATTAAGTAAGTCACACCCATTTTACAAAGTTTTTTTCTAAAGTTATATCTTGCGTCAATAAACCAATGCAATTACCATGTTTCATCACTTTTTTCGTATTTGGTATAGAATTATGGCTTTTTTTTTCGTAATTTTCGAAATCGAAAAAGTGGGCGTGGTCATAGTCGGATTTCGGCCATTTTTTATACGAATACAAAGTGTGTTCAGATAATTATGTGAACTGAGTTTAGTAAAGATATATCAATTTTTGCTCAAGTTATCGTGTTAACGGTCGAGCGGAAGGACAGACGATCTACTGTGTTTAAAAACTGGGCGTGGCTTCAACCGATTTCGCCCTTTTTCACAGAAAACAGTTATCGTCCTAGAATCTAAGTCCCTACCAAATTTCACAAGGATTGGTAAATATGTGTTCGACTTATGGCATTAAATGTATCCTAGACAAATCAAATGAAAAAGGGCGGAGCCACGCCCGTTTTGAAATTTTCTTTTGTTTTTGTATTTCGTTGCACCATATCATTACTGGAGTTGAATGTTGACATAATTTACTTATATACTGTAAAGATATTAAATTTTTTGTAAAAATTTCACTTTAAAAAAATTTTTTTTTTTTAAAGTGGGCGTGGTCGTTCTCCGATTTTGCTAATTTTTATTGAGCATACATATAGTAATACATGTAACGTTCCCGCCAAATTTCATCATGATATCTTCAACGACTGCCAAATTACAGCTTGCAAAACTTCTAAATTACCTTCTTTTAAAAGTGGGCGGTGCCACGCCTATTGTCCAAAATTTTACTTATTTTCTATTCTGCATCATAAGTTCAACCCACCTACCAAGTTTCATCGCTTTATCCGTCTTTGGTAATGAATTATCGCACTTTTTCGATTTTTCGAAATTTTCGATATCGAAAAAGTGGGCGTGGTTATAGTCCGATATCGTTCTTTTTAAATAGCGATCTGAGATGAGTACCCAGGAACCCACATACCAAATTTCGTCAAGATACCTCAAAATTTACTTAAGTTATCATGTTAACGGACGATCGGACGGACGGACATGGCTCAATCAAATTTTTTTTTCGATACTGATGATTTTGATATATGGAAGTCTATATCTATCTCGATTCCTTTATACCTGTACAACCAACCGTTATCCAATCAAAGTTAATATACTCTGAGTATAAAAAGGACCAGACCTAAAAAAAAATGAACAAATTTTAATTGTATTATGTTTGGTATACAAACAATTCGGCAAGTTACTAGAGTATCGTATTTGTTGTAAAAAGCAAAAATTGTAGGATGTTTCAGGGGTGTCCTATATAAAATTTTCATAAAAAAAAGTAAAATTTTGGACAATGGGCGTGGCACCGCCCACTTTTAAAAGAAGGTAAGTTAGAAGTTTTGCAAGCTGTAATTTGGCAGTCGTTGAAGATATCATGATGAAATTTGGCAGGAACGTTAATATTATTACTGTATGTCTGCTTAATAAAAATTAGCAAAATCGGAGAACGACCACGCCCACTTTTTAAAAAATTTTTTTTTTAAATTCAAATTTTAAAATAAAAGTTAATATATTTACAGTATATAAATAAATTATGTCAACATTCAACTCCAGTAATGATATGGTGCAACAAAATACAAAAATAAAAGAAAATTTCAAAATGGGCGTGGCTCCGCCCTTTTTCATTTAATTTGTCTAGGATACTTTTAATGCCATAAGTCGAACAAAAATTTACCAATCCTTGTGAAATTTGGTAGAGGCTTAGATTCTAGGACGATAACTGTGAAAAAGGGCAAAATCGGTTGAAGCCACGCCCAGTTTTTATAAACAGTCGGCCGTCTGTCCTTCCGCTCGGCCGTTAACACGATAACTTGAGCAAAAATCGATATATCTTTACTAAACTCAGTTCACGTACTTATCTGAACTCACTTTGTATTGGTGTAAAAAATGGCCGAAATCCGACTATGACCACGCCCACTTTTTCGATATCGAATTTTACGAAAAATGAAAAAAATGCCATAATTATATACCAAATACGAAAAAAGGGATGAAACATGGTAATTGTATTGGTCTGACGCAAAATATAACTTTAGAAAAAAACTTGGTAAAATGGGTGTGACACCTACCATATTAAGTAGAAGAAAATGAAAAAGTTTTGCAGGGCGAAATCAAAAGCCCTTGGAATCTTGGAAGGAATACTGTTCGTGGTATTACATATATGAATAAATTAGCGGTACCCGACAGATGATGTTCTGGATCACCCTGGTCCACATTTTGTTTCGATATCTCGAAAACGCCTTCACATATACAACTAAGAGCCAACCACTCCTTTTTAAAATACTCATTAACACCTTTCATTTGATACCCATAATGTACAAACAAATTCTAGAGTCACCCCTGGTCCACCTTTATGGCGATATTTCGAAAAGACGTCCACCTATAGAACTAAGGCCCACACCCTTTTAAAATACTCATTAACACCTTTCATTTGATACCCATATCGTACAAACAAATTCTAGAGTCACCCTTGGTACACGTTTATGGCGATATCTCGAAAAGGCGTCCACATATAGAACTAAGGCCCACTCCTTTTTAAAATACCCATTAACACCTTTCATTTGATACACATATCGTACAAACAAATTCTAGAGTCACCCCTGGTCCACCTTTATGGCGATATTTCGAAAAGGCGTCCACCTAAAGAACTAAGGCCCGCGCCCTTTTAAAATACTCATTAACACCTTTCATTTGATACCCATATCGTACAAATAAATTCTAGAGTCACCCGTATTCCACCTTTATGGCGATATCTAGAAAAGGCGTCCACCTATAAAACTAAGGCCCACGCCCTTTTAAAATACGCATTAACACCTTTCATTTGATACCCATATTGTACAAACGCATTCTAGAGTCACCCCTGGTCCACTTTTATAACGATATTCCGAAAAGGCGTCCACCTATAGAACTAAGGCCCACTCCCTTTTAAAACACTTATTAACACCTTTCGTTTGATACCCATATTGTACAAACAAATTCTAGAGTCACCCCTGGTCCATCTTTATGGCGATATCTCGAAACGGCGTCCATCTATAGAACTTAGGCCCACGCCCTTTTAAAATACTCATTAATACCTTTCATTTGATACCCATATCGTACAAAATAAATTCTAGAGTCACCCCTGGTCCACCTTTATGGCGATATCTCGAAAAGGCGTCCACCTATAGAACTTAGGCCCTCTCTCTTTTAAAATTATCATTAACACATTTCATTTGATACCCATATCGTACAAACAAATTCTAGAGTCAGGCCTGGTCCACCTTTATGGTGATATCCCTAAATGGCGTCCATCTATAGAACTATGGCCCACTTCCTCTTAAAATACTCTTTAATACCTTCCATTTGATACACATGTCATACAAACACATTCCAGGGTTACCCTAGGTTCTTTTTACAACATGGTGATTTTCCCTTACTTTGTCTCCACAGCTCTCAACTGAGTATGTAATGTTCGGTTACACCCGAACTTAGCCTTCCTTACTTGTTATAGATGCTTTCATTTTCACTCACAGTTCAAACTTCATACCAGAGCCTAGATTCAGTAAGTGTGAGTTTAGAACTCAGACTAAAAAAGAAGCGTCTTAAAAGTTTCAACTGTATAATAATTGAACACCGATCGAAATATCTAAACACTAAAACAAGTATTTTTCTGATAATTGCGTTGTTTCATCAAAAATTAACGACAATGTGTTTGTCCGAACATTCAACACTTCATTTTTAATGCCTCGCCTAAATTATCTCCCAAGTGAAATGTCATTGTTCTTCTACATTTTATTGATAGAGCAATTTTCGTGGTAAGAATTCCATTGGAGTAAATTGAAAATTTTATGTGGGTAATAGATTTGCGACAATTTTTTAGCAGTGTTTTGAATTTTTGTTTCAGTGAAAAAGAAATAAAAGTACCAAACCCGTGCCGAAAAAGAACCAAAATTGAGAAAAAGGGACCAACCGACCATATAGGGGTGGAAGGGAATGGATTGTAGTGGCAACCGTGTTCTCAAATGCAAGCTTCCAAATCAAATACATATACATATAAGTACTTCGACATTACGAAATACATTGTCGCGTTGTGAGGCTAAGTATTTTTGCATAAAAGCTTTCCGAGCACCACAATACCACAGATAAAGTATAAAATTTCACAAAAATAATAAATTTTTTCGAAAAATCACACAGAATATCCGCAGTCATCGTCTACGAATTTAGAAACAATGAGAATGGCAAATACGAACGTGTATAAAATGTAATGTCAAAACGTATATGCACATGGTTGTATTTATATGCACGAAAATGCTTTGAAAACGCATGAAATTGTTAAAGTAAAGTTCAACAAGTAAGGAAGGTTAAGTTCGGGTGTAACCGAACATTACATACTCAGTTGAGAGCTATGGTGACAACATAAGGGAAAATAACCATGTAGGAAAATGAACCGAGGGAAACCCTGGAATGTGTTTGTATGACATGTGTATCAAATGAAAGGCATTAAAGAGTATTTTATGAGGGAGTGGGCCATAGTTCTATAGGTGGACGCCATTTAGGGATATAGCCATAAAGGTGGATCAGGGTTGACTCTAGAATGCGTTTGTACGATATGGGTATCAAATGAAAGGTATTAATGAGTACCCCTGGTCCACCTTTATGGCGATATCTCGAAAATGCGTCCACCTATAGAACTAAGGCCCATGCCCTTTTAAAATACTCATTTACACCTTTCATTTGATACCCATATCGTACAAACAAATTCTAGAGTCACCCCTGGTCCACCTTTATGGCGATATCTCGAAAAGGCGTCCACCTATAGAACTAAGGCCTACACACTTTTAAAATACTAATTAACACCTTTCATTTGATACCCATATCGTACACAAAAATTCTAGAGTCACCCCTGGCCCACCTTTATGGCGATATCTCGAAAGGGCATCCACCTATAGAACTAAGGCCCACTCCCTTTTAAAATACTCATTAACACCTTTCATTTGATACCCATATCGTACAAACAAATTCTAGAGTCACCCCTGGTCTACCTTTATGGAGATATCTCGAAAAGGCGTCCACCTATAGAACTAAGACCCACGCCCTTTTAAAATATTCATTAACACCTTTCATTTGATACCCATATCGTACAAACAAATTCTAGTGTCACCCCTGGTCCACCTTTATGGCGATATCTCGAAAAGGCATCCACCTATAGAACTAAGGCCCACACCCTTTTAAAATACTCATTAGCAGCTTTCATTTGATACCCATATTGTACAAACGCATTCTAGAGTCACCCCTGGTCCACGTTTATGGCGATATCCCGAAAAGGCGTCCACCCATAGAACAAAGGCCCACTCCCTTTTAAAACACTTATTACACTTTTCGTTTGACACCCATATTGTACAAACGCTTTCTAGAGTCAACCCAGGTGCACTTTTATAACGATATTCTGAAATGCGTCCACCTATAGAACTTAGGCCCACTCCCTTTTAAAATACTCATTAATACCTTTCATTTGATACCCATATAGTACAAACAAATTATAGAGTCACCCCTGGTCCACGTTTATGGCGATATCTCGAAAAGGCGTCCACATATAGCACTAAGGCCCACGCCCTCTTAAAATACTCATTAACACCTTTCTTTTGATACTCATATCGTACAAACAAATTCTAGAGTCACCCCTGGTCCATCTTTATGGCGATATCTCGAAAAGGCGTACATCTATAGAACTTAGGCCCACGCTCTTTTATAATACTCATTAATACCTTTTATTTGATACCCATATCATACAAAATAAATTCTAGAGTCACCCCTGGTCCACCTTTATGGCTATATCTCGAAAATACGTCCACCTATAGAACTTAGGCCCACTCCCTTTTAAAATTATCATTAACACATTTCATTTGATACCCATATCGTACAAACAAATTCTCGAGTCAGGCCTTTATGGCGATATCCCTAAATGGCGTTCATCTATAGATCTATGGCCCACTTCCTCTTATGAATTCTTAGTCACTAAATGGCATAAAAATTAATCTTACTTCACTGCCGTACTGCTGCTCTCACTGGTCCTGTAACATCAAATTTATATACAGCTTCCTTTTTTTCCTCTGCTCTTTTTTGAACAGCTCTTCTCCTCTCATTTACTTCTTCCTCTTATCTAACGTTATGGTTGTATGTTTGTTTTGTTGTTGTTGTGATACGAGTAATTCAAGAATTAGGTTTTTAAATTTGTTTTTGTTTTTGCATACTCTATTGAATTTATTTCTCCATGGACTTATTTTGCTGTTAGCTGCTCACTTGTATTTTCTCGTCAATTTTCAAATTTCAAGCCACGAACTTCACATTAAATGATTTAAGTATTCGAACAGCGATTCAACAGATGATTGAAGCTGTTTACTATTGTCAATGTTTCTTCCAGGCATGCTTAACCAACGAAACGATATCATTTCGTTACGATAATCAACGTTAATAAACGAAACGAAGTCATTTCGTTTCGTTTATTAACGTTAAGATCGTCAAATTAACGAAATGATTTCGTTTCGTTTTCTGCCATATCAAAACGAAATCAAATCGTTTATGTTGATTATTAATTTCAAACTATGCTGGCAAAGCTGACTGATGGCGGAGTCATTAAAGGTGAAAGCATTATCCAAGCTGATTGCAACTTTTCTCATGAATTTTGACAGTACGAACATTTCTCAGAGTATTTTTGACATTACCACCAACGAATTACACAAACAAATTACATAGAGTTTGTGTGTGTATGTGCGCTCGTTGTTGCCACCTTACGGCTTCACCATGGCTATAGCATTGCCAGCACAATTCAAACATAAAGTATCACGTTTCTGTTAACGTTTTTAACGCTAACGAAAGCTTTTCGTTTCGGTTAAAAACGAGAGACAATTTATCTTGATAATTTCTTTATCGATAATATTTCGAAGTGTTTCAACGGAAACGGTGGAAATTTTTTGATAAGCGATTAGCTTAACGTTAAGGTGCATCCCTGGTTTCTTCCAAACCACTTGTATGAATTCACAATGGTAGTTAGTTAAAGTTTTGAAAACAATTTTTGTTGTTTTACTTTATTGTTTTCTTGTTCTTTCTCGTCCAGTGACGATACTTATTTAAAAAATTGTTGTTTAACTTTTTTGTTTTTTTTTTGTTCTTTCTCGTCCTTTGACGATACTTATTTAAAAATTTTTGTTGTTTAACTTTTGTGTTTTTTTGTTCTTTCTCGTCCTTTGACGATACTTATTTTTTACAACGCGTGCCCCACACGCCGGGCACCAATTATCGTCCTCCTACTTTACTTTTACTTTTACTTTTTAAAAAATAATAAGAATTTTTTATGGTTAGTTACAGAATGTAACATTGACACCAAACTCAGAACCCAAACTGCCTTTATTTTCCACAATTGCTCTTATTTATAACTTAATTTAATATTTACAACATAAGCGTTGCATCGGATTTGCTAATGAAAACCGATGCGTGAGAAATGGAATATTTATTCAATGAAATGCCAGTGGCTTGAGAAATATAATCTTTGTTTACTCTGCTTACTGAAATACCAGTGGCTTGAGAAATATAATACTTGTTTAGTCTGCTTACTGAAATGCCAGTGGCTTGAGAAATATAATATTTGTTTTTTTTTTTTTTTTTTTTAGTGTTTAGTTATTTCGATGTTGATGATCTTATATACTAAAATAAACAATAGTTTTCATTTAATAATACAATTATACAATGACTCTAGACGAGTTCTCATGTACTTGGCGGGCTACATATGATATAATATAACATTTTATTAGTTGATAACACTTATGTGTAACCGCTTTAACTTAAAGCATGTATGAACCATGATTATGTTGCAAAGAAAAAACATTAAAAAACAATGCCTGATTAAATATTTTTAATAAAAGATAAAATTGAGTAAAGGAAAATTATGTCGGATGTCCGGCATGAGCAGGTGTTGTGGTTATATGTGATTTAGCCACCAGCATTGTTTTATGATGGAAGATGCTTCTAGTTTGTCTCTGGTAGAGATATATGTATTAAAACGTTTGTTTTCTCGCTCTTCTAAAAATGTGATAGATTATCGGTATGTGATCTTTATTTTGTATAAATAAATTCCTGTCAAGGTAAAGGAATGATTCTGGGGGTGTAAATCCATTTCTAACTGTAAGGGAAAAGTATTCTTCGCTTTCATAGAAGGGTGCACTTATCAGTGTGTTATTGTCATTGTTAAGACAGCGTAGTATATGTCTCCTTGTCAAATTTATTATGTGGCAGTCAATTCTCGGTACTTTTGCTGTACTATAGACCTTCGCATTCGAAATGTATTTGGTATAATTACTATATGCTGACCTGTACAAGGAAGTACAGGATCTCAAAATTTTACGTTCAAACTTTCTCAGCCTTTCCATGTATGATGGGGATATGTTAAACCAAATCTGGCATCCATACGTAAGTATAGGTCTTAAAAGTGTTTGATACATAATGGATTTCAGCCTTTTATCCAAAAATTTTGTCGAGAACATTTTTTTATAAACATGGAACGCCTTAGTAGTTTTCGTTATTTTGTAGTTAATGTGATCGTATAAAAATTTATCCAGATATATACCAAGGTATTTGACTCTCTCGGATTGTTTAATTATGAGATTGGATTCGTTCGAAATAATTTGGAACTTTTTCCAATTTTTTTTAATATTTGAGTTGCATTTTTTGATAGGGGGGCGAAACAGAACAGTTTCACATTTGTTAGCGTTTACTTTGAGTTGCCAATCTATTGTATATTCTTCGACAGTATTGTATTTGCTCTGGAGATTTGTGTTTATGTTAGTAATTGAACTATCTGAGTGATAAATAACAACATCATCGGCAAATGCTATTATGTTGTCTATTTTATGCAACAAATCTAGTATATAGATATTAAAAAGAATGGGGGCATTTACAGTACCTTGCTGCAGTCCATTTATTATATTAAATTCTCGTGTACTTTTTATACCATTTGCATATACCGAGAATTTTCTATTAGAGAGCATATTATAAATTAGTATTAAAAGATGAAGAGGGAATTTGTATCCAATGAGTTTTGTTATGAGTCCTTTTACCCACACTTGGTCGAAAGCCTTTTCTATGTCGAGGAAGCAAGCTCCTGTGACATATTTTTTATTCCAGTTCCAGTTTATTTCGGAAACCAGAAGGCTGATGGCGTGAATAGTTGAGTGCCCATATTTAAAACCGAATTGTTTGGGACTTATTAGGTTATTATTTTCGATAATTCTATTAATGTTTATGTTTATAGCTACCTCGAAAACTTTACTAATATTTGGGAGCAAGCTGATTGGGCGAAGATTGTTGATACTGTTTTTATCTCTGTCTTTTTTAGGTATCACTATAGTTTTGGCGATTTTCCAAAGGGATGGGAAGTATGCATTGTTCAACGTGTTGTTGAAAAGCGTACAATATTCTAAAATTATTTCTGTGGATAAATTTTTAAGGACGATATTTGGAATTTTATCTAAGCCTGATGAGAGTTTGCCTTTCAAATTCGAAAATACATCTGAGAGGTCGTTTGGAAGAATGAAAAATCTTTCAGTTTGTTCCTCGGAAAGGTTATTTGCCCTCTTTTCGATGGTAAATGTTGTTTTGGTTGCTTCGATGCTGTCGAATAAAGTTTTTGTTTTCAAAAACTCATTGAAGCAATCTTCAACCTGTGAATGAATGAGGTTGTCGGGTTTGTTCTGTTTTGGAGAGTGGATTGATTCAAAATGAACGCCAATTATATACACTATTTCTTTGCTATTTTTAATAATGTAATTGTTGGTTGAGGTATTTTTTTCAATAACGGTACAATCTAGTCCGGCTTCTTGTATGAGTGGGGATGAAGCAAATGGAATACAAAGATGATTGATAGTCTCTCCCTGATTTTTTATAAAAGATTTTTTAATTTTTGACATTTTAAGAGGATCGCTAGTGTTGATAAAGGATAGTTTTCGTTCAAGTTGCTTGTTTATGTGTATTTTGATGTTGTCCTGAATTAATTTCTTTATTAGCTTGAGTTTGGCTTTTTCTTGTTGTATATTGCTATAAGAGCAATGTAATTGTAGGCGATTATACTTTTTTATCAAAGTAAGTGTTTTACTATTTTCTAAGAGCAATGATTTTAAAATTGGTATGTTGGTAAGTATGTTAGTAGTGCTATTAGATTTTATATTTGGTACATTCTTCTCTATGGCTGTTAATATTATTTTGTTAAGTTTATCTAGGTGATGGTCGATCTCAAAGTTTTTCAAGTTCCTATTGTCGGGTGTCCGCGTTTTATTTTCAAGTTCTGAAGTCAGGGTGTTTTTAAAATTTTTCCAGTTTGTTTTTTTGTAGTCGAAAATTTTTTGTTGCGAGTTGCCCAATAATGTGAATAAGCTATTGTTGTCTCTACGAGCGATAATTTCTATGGCGTTATGATCGCTATCGTAGTTAAGGCAGTTGAGACAGTTCACTGTGTCGTTGCTTTTTTGTATGTTTAGTCTATGGTCTGCAATACAGATATCTAAAAACGAATTAGATCTTAAGTATGACGGAGATACAGTGGCATATAGATTGCAGCGGTATCTCATCTCATTCGACGTAAGCCAATCTTTTAGTGATTTGCCTTTAGAATTTTCTTGGACATTACCCCAGTCCGCGTGCTTACTGTTGAGGTCTCCGGCTAGTATGTAATAATGATTCAATTGTTCAAGATTTAGAGCTTCGAAAACTGAATTGAGTTCTGTTTTAAATACGTCATTATTG
Source organism: Eurosta solidaginis (assembly GCF_040869045.1). NCBI lineage: Eukaryota > Metazoa > Arthropoda > Insecta > Diptera > Tephritidae > Eurosta > Eurosta solidaginis. Next base: position 176,822,293 of record NC_090320.1, read on the forward strand.
TTCCCTGCCGGATAATATGCTGTTTTATGTATAATATATTATTTGGAGGCATGTGTATTTTAACAATGCAAGTTTCAAAAACTGTTAAGTTATCAATTTTACGGTTAAAAACTTTGGTAAATTTTATATTGTCTTTGATTAGGATCGCTGTTCCACCACCTCTCATACCTGCCGACCTATCTTTCCTTATTAAATTATATCCAAGAAATTTTAACTTATGTTTCGGATTTAATTTAGTTTCGTTAAGTAGTAAATTGGCGGCCACCGTGGTGTGATGGTAGCGTGCTCCGCCTATCACACCGTATGCCCTGGGTTCAACTCCCGGGCAAACCAACATCAAAATTTTAGAAATAAGATTTTTCAATTAGAAGAAAATTTTTCTAAGCGGGGTCGCCCCTCGGCAGTGTCTGGCAAGCGCTCCGATTGTATTTCTGCCATGAAAAGCTCTCAGTGAAAACTCATCTGCCTTGCAGATGCCGTTCGGAGTCGGCATAAAACATGTAGGTCCCGTCCGGCCAATTTGTAGGGAAAAATCAAGAGGAGCACGACGCAAATTGGAAGAGAAGCTCGGCCTTAGATCTCTTCGGAGGTTATCGCGCCTTACATTTATTTATTTTTTTTTTTTTAAGTAGTAATATATCTGGATTTCTATCTTTTATAAATTTACTTAAGTCTAATCTTCTGCATAAGTTTATGAGGGAGTTAACATTAGGAGAAATAATGTTTAAGTGAGGTTTATTAACAGTTTGTAAGGGACCACCACTCATACTGAGTCCATAATACCACATATTGCATCGACCCTTGCAGTCTGCAATTCTAGTTGTTTTTGTAGGTTTGTAATTTGATTACTTAGTGTTAAGATTGTATTTTTTAATTCTAATAGAAAAGAATTTTGCATGTTTTGGTTATTGATAGTATCAGAAGCAACTCGCTCTTCTCTCAATACATTTGCATAGCTTACATTATGGTTAGTAGATTTGTTGTAATTAAGAGGGTGATTAGTTTTAGTTGTAGCTAAACTTTGTTTTTTCAATTTCATTTTCTGTTGCAGCTCTTTATAGCGTTCACAACCTCTGTATGATGCTGGGTGTCCATGTTTTTTGCATAGTACGCAGTATGGGTCTCGTTTTTCTGTTTAGTCATCTTCAGAAGAAGGGCATTCTTTGCTATTGTGTAGCCCACTACATTTCACACACCTGGCTGGCATATTACAATTGGCAGCACTATGAAAAAAATTTTGACAATTCCTACATTGTGGGATTTCGGGTCTGCGTAGATGTTCCCATTTGATACAGTGATATAGTATGCATTTGATGGCTTTTAATTCATTAACGTTGCTGTCAGCGCTTACTTGTACCATGAATATAGGAAGCGTTATCTTTCTCTCTACAGATTTCTTCGTAGTGAATTGACTTACTTTAAGTATGGTGAGATTTTCATTTTGATAGTGTTGAAGCTCATTTAAGATTTCTTCGCATTTGGTATTGCCGTTTAGGCCTTTCAACAGATAAGTTTTAGTTTTTAAGCATTTAGGTGTATACGAATAGTATTTTACCTTGGCTTTTTCAAAACATCCGCGGACTCTTTTATAATCGTCGAGATTTGTTAAATAAATCGCTATTTTATTTTGGCTATATTCTTTTATTTTAAATTGAGTTATCTTCAAACCATCTTTAATCAATTCTATTATTTGTTTAGATTCTACATCGAATGTATTAATTGGAGGAATGTTTTTGCTGTTGCTTTTGTTTTTCACATTTGTATTTGTTTTTGGTTCTTGTTTATTTGTTACACTTGCAGCTGTTGCTTCGACTGCTGCTGCGCTTGTTGATGGGTTGTAGTTGTTGTTTATAGCATGAGCTCGTGTTTCTTCGCTATCGTTACTTAGCTTGTTGGTTTGCACATATTGTTGGAATTTTATAAATTCTTCATTACACTCTTCTAGATCTTCATCTAGTATTGCGTAGTAATTGTTTTTGGTGGTTTTTGACATCGTGTTTTCTGTCACGCTGTCATTTTTTCTTTTTCTTGTCAAGTCATTATTTGATGATTCTATAATTTTATTAAACACAGAGTCAAGCGCATTGCGCTCGCACATAATTATGAACTACTATTTCTGCTAGTTTTATACTACACTTGCAACTTCTGAAACAGTGATTTAGATATTAAATAATTTGGTTTTTGTATTTTTGCACAGGGCAAAAGAAGAACGCTATCCGAATACGTGTTGTTGGCTTGAGAAATGAAATATTTGTTTATGATTGCCATAAGGGTACTGCGGGAAGTGTACTGTTAACTTCCACCTATAGCACTAAGCCCCACGCCCTTTTAAAATACTCATTAACACCTTTCGTTTGATACTCATATTGTACAAACGCATTCTAGAGTCACCCCTGGTCCAACTTTAGGCCATATCTCGAAAAGGCGTCCACCTATAGAACTAAGACCCACTCCCTCATAAAATACTCTTTAATACCTTCCATTTGATACATATGTCATACAAACACATTCCAGGGTTACCCTAGGTTCCTTTTACAACATGGTGATTTCCCTTACTTTGTCTCCACAGCTCTCAACTGAGTATGTAATGTTCGGTTACACCCGAACTTAACTTTCCCTACTTGTTATCTATGATGCCACTCCAAACAAAAATGAATTGAACTGAATATGGGGATTTTTGACATACCTTTCGGCGATTTTATAGTTTCAATCATTTAATAAAATGATAGTCGAAAAATATTAATTTCTTTAATCTTATTTCAAAATAATAGGACTAGTTAGAGTTAAATATAAACAAATCTAAGGAAAATTTAAATTTTGATTAAATTAATTAGTCAAATATTATAAAGCATTTAACTCACAGGGAAAACGAAATATTCTTTTGAAATTTAAGTAAATAGAACCTAGGATATAATTGTTAACATTATTCAGTAGATAGGGCTTATCTTCCATGTCTGGCGTTCCAGGTTCTGTGATCAAAATAGACTGGTTACATCGGGACTTCATATTTACAAAACTTGTTTTTAGTGATAACTTTTTAATGGGAAATAATATTTACCCTCCGCCTTCGAACTAATAATATCTAACACTAAAACAAGTATTTTTATATTTTATTCAATAATTTTTGAACGCATTTCTACAGTTGTAGGCCAAACTAAAGTTTACCGAAATTTTTAGCCCGTTTTTCGTTTTAGCTGGCACATTTTTTGTTCGGGCACCCGCTTCAGCTGGCGCGAGGGATTTATCTGTGATTGTTGCCAGCACAAATTTGAGATAAATCCCTCGTGAGAGCGAAAAAAATTAGACCGCAAACAAATGCTTCGTATCAAGACATCTTTGATATTTATGCAACTAAATTTACTCATTACTCAAATCATTTGTAGTAAGAATACTCGCCAGCATGAATAGATGATCCAGCGTTGCCACTTCCGCAATTTTTTTTGTGCCAAAAGTGTATCATTCCTGAAAAAATTTACCACTTCGTTTCAATAGATAGATACATAGTTTTTGAGTCTTTTCGTTTGAATTTTATATAATGTGTGAAACAAAATTCTGAAATTATTAATATTTGGAACAAAGCATCACCGCACTATTTTTGCTAAACGGATCGCACAACTGAATTTTATAAAATTTTACCAACGCTCTGTTTTAAATAAATGCCGCTGTTATAAAGGTTTTTCTATTTAACATATCGAAACGCGTTTATTTAAACATTTTTATTATTTATACGTTTTTTAACAAATTTGCATTTGGGGTTGACATCCAACCCAGAATATCTTTCAAACCATTTTTGTAGATCGTCCAATTTTATTTATAAATTTATACGAATGGGTATTGCTCATCATTTAAGATCCAGCCGTTGAAGCGCAGGTACACTTCAAATAAAAAATCAAAACATTCCCATGTAAATTTGTATGGATAACCTAAAATCGCGATGAGGCACTTCTTAACATAAAAGTTAAAAGCTCCAATTTTTAAGGACCATCTTTTTCGTTGTCCTGAACACTATTTTTACAATACCAAAAGAAAAAATTTAACTCTTTATATCTGGCCCATCCTAAAGAACATACACTGAAAGAAATGGTGCTAGTAAAAATCAACAATTCGGTTCTGTTTTCTTGACCTAACGAATATTCTGTGAAATTGATCGAATTATGGTTAATTCGACCGAGTTCTTTGTCAAGCGAACAAATTAGTTTAGTCATTTCAACAGAAGAAAAATTTTCGCTCTTAAGTTAACAAAATTTTGTAAAATTGACAGATTCCTAATCAATCTAACTGATTTTTCTGTTAACACAACTGAGCTTACAGGTAATTTCAACGGCGATCAACTGTCATTACATGAGCAAATTTCAAAGAAAATTTTACGCTCACTGCGTTCTCTATTTTGTACTTATGACGATGGTGCCACTTGTTAAAAAAAAAACACCAAAATTCTTATTATGGGAAAACAACAAACAACTAGTTTTTCAGTTATCAATACAAAACGAAAAAACCCTTTTTTGAATTTACTGTGCAAAAAATTATGAGATACCGGGACACCTATTTATCGGGTACAGTTTTGCAACTTCTCGTCCAAGCGAAACGCAAACGCCCTCTTGTTGCAAAAGTTTTGCTTGAACGAACAGGATTTTTCTAAAGTTAGTAACATTTTGTTCAAGTTTTTATGAATTTTCACTCACGCGAACGAATATAATAAGATAATAAAAAAACACCCTTTTTAATGTTGATGTTTCCGAAAAAATAAAAGTTTGATTTGTTTTGGAATCGTTTCAACTTAAAGTGTTACGAAAATTAAACTTGCCGCATTACATGTAAAGTTACTCCAGTGGTGAATTACCTTCCTACGATTTGATTCTTTATTTTTCTATAACTTCCAAGTTCTCTTTCTAAAATGTTACGTCAAACATTTATACAAGTTTTGTTCGAAACAATCAAGTGTGTCAACTACATGCGAGAGAAGAAATTGAGAATGAGCTGAGCTGCAACTGAAAGAATTGATAATCAATTTTGTGACTATTATTTTCATTTCTATATTCATATGCAGTCCCTACGAGAGGGGGGGGCGCAAATGGGGGATTCCCACCGGGCCCGGGATTTAGAGGTACTAAGACATTTTTTTTTAATTCGGGAGAGTCTTTAGTTGTTCCATGTGCAAATTTTAAGCCGAATTTTAAAAGCAACGAATATTGATAATGATTTTTTGCTTGGTCCTGAGGAGACAATTAAAACATCAAACAAAAATGTATGTTTATATGAATCCGAAATCGTACAGTTTTCGTGGCGACACTGATAAAGGTTCATTTTCAAAAAGTCTTCCAACAATACCATCAACTCTGTATCAAAGTCCAGATTATTTAAACGACTTCGATATCGGTACCGTGAATAATGAGTTTTTGCGATCTGAAGAAGTCAACGATTGTCCACGCGATTGTCATGACGAGGCATTTCCTACCTCTTTGTTAAGCAGAATCGTGCCAAATGGAGAGAAAGTGGAGCGTGACTGGTTAGTGTGGAGTGCCAGAAGCAATGCTTTTTATTGCCTACCATATCCTCTGTTAAGCACCAATACTTTAAATCGACCTAAAATTTGTTGATGCGGATATTCGAAATTCCAGGTATGGAAGAAGCTATACGATAAACTGCCATCACACGAAAATACTCAAGATCACATTAAATGTTATATTCAATGGCGACCTTTACAAAATCTAATTCAAAAGGAGGCTACAATTGATAGACTTATCAATGACCAGCTAAGCACTGAAACTCAAAAATGGAAAGAAATTTTATATAGAATTTTGGACAATGTTTTATTTTTGGTCGAAAGGGGCCTAGCTTTCAAAGGCGAAAGTATATATCTTGGTGAACGAAACGATGGACATTTTTGGGGCATCTAAGATCTCATAAGCCAAAATGATCCGATACTTAGAGATCATTTGGAGAAAGTTAGGATTTCACAACAGCAGCACAAACGTTAACAAGTTCACTATCTTTCCCCCGACATTCAGAAAGAGTTTATAGAAATCTGTGCAAAGCACGTGAGGGAAAGTATATTAGATCAAGGCAGGGCCCTAGAGAGAAAATCCGGGCCGGGGACTAAGCAATTTAGGGGCCCGATATAAAAAATCCACTATTACATTTGATTAACTTGAATTAATGACGTCTCGTTCATACAGGGGCGGATACAGCATGATTTGGGAGGGGGCCGGTAAGGACGATCTTATAGATTATACAATATACATACATACAAAAAATACATAAAAGCTAAACATTTTAAAATTGTAGATGTAATTAAAACAAGCTTTTATAATTTTCATAAGTTCCAGATCAGAGCAGGGGCGGCGATCGCCCCCCCTCGCTCCCCCCTGGATCCACCACTGCATTCATGAATCATTATTGATGGATTACATCAAAAAACACGTTGGCACATCAACTAAATGATTTTTGGACTAAGAGCTGACAATAAAATTAACACAGGATATTTACTATTTATACTATTTTATTGCAACGTAGAAATAAAATTCTCTTTTAACAGCCACATATCAATCAATTGTGTTTTATTAAGTAGACAAAAAAAACCTACATCTATAATTTTTAGCAAAACTTACAGAATATGGTAACTAAACCTTAATTCTACAACATGTTTTTTGTTATAACAGATTTTTCGGTACTTTTATAGGTAGCTTTTTTTGCTGGAAAATTTTTATAATAATATCAAAATTTAACTGTCTTTCCAAAACGGATTCAACACAATGCGTCCGGAAGTCCTGAAACTCGCTCTTGAGATGAACACGATCTATGAAAAACGTCCTGCACTAGCTACAGTGACAGGTATTGTGCAAAAGATACGTAAAGCAACACCAATGTTGGGGAAAATTGTATACAGATTTTGAACATAGATGGCATTTAGCAATTCCAATAGTGACAGACCATTATCAAAATTTGTTTCGTAAATGTGTTTCAAGTGAATTATTTCGCATTCTAAGCTTTGAGAAATGTCCGACTTATATTTTTCGACAAATTTTGCTGCGCTCACCGAAGCCGTAGATTTATCGATGTCTTCAAATTGTCACAAAAAAGAAAACGTCTCGCTCAAATTTCTCAAAGCTGCAAATCGTTCAGTAATGGCAGTGATTACCGAATCAACGATCACCAGGAATGTATTGTTTTTAAAATCAGACTCTGAATCATCCGTAATCATCTCATTTAAATTATCTTCAGAACGTCGTTTGGGTTTTCTCTTTCGAATGTCCGGAAACTTTGGCGAGATGTTCAATTGAATAGCAACTGTTTTGCATTCGTTTAAAATTGTTTCCCATTGGTTCCTGATCAACTTCAAATCAGCTAATAAGGCATCTAGATGCGGACCTCATCTGGCTTGGAGAACAACGTTTCTTTCACGTTTTGTCAGTATTTTGAGCCAAATTGAGGACAGCAAAATACATTCGAACTTGTTGATGCACTTGAGAATGCCGGTAACATCGCCGTATGTTTGCGCAGTCAAATTTGGTTTTTGGCTGAAAGACTATGAAGAGGGCTCAGGAACCAATGGGAAACAATTTTAAACGAATGCAAAACAATTGCTATTCAGTTGAACATCTCGCCAAACTTTCGGACATTCGAAAGAGAAACGCCAATAGACGTTTTGAAGATAATGGAAATGAGATGATTACGGATGATCCAGAGTCTGATTTTAAAAACAATACATTCTTGGTGATCGTCGATTTGGTAATCACTAGCATTACTGAACGATTTGCAGCTATGAGAAATTTGAACGAGACGTTTTCCTTTTTATGGCAATTTGAAGACATGGATGAAACTACGGTTCGGGCGAGTGCAGCAAAATTTGTCGAAAAATACAAGTCGGACGTTTCTCAGAGCTAAGAATGCGAAATAATTCACTTGAAACACATTTACGAAACAAATTTTGATAAATTTGGAATTGCTAGACTGCATGCTCAAAATCTGTATACAATTTTCCCCAACATTTGTGTTGCTTTACGTATCTTTTGCACTATACCTGTCACTGTAGCTAGTGCAGAACGTTCCTTCAGCGTCCTTTCAAGAATCTAAAACTTTCATAGATCGCGTTCATCTCAAGAGCGAGTTTTAGGACTTGCCACGCTTTGTGTTGAATCCGTTTTGGCAAGACAGTTAAATTTTAATATTATTATAAGAAATTTTGCAGCGAAAAAAGCAAGAAAAGCCACTCTTTGATATCCGAACCTTCTATATTGAATAATTAAAATTTATAATCATCATTAAATTTATCAGAAATGTATTAAAATGTTACCAAATAACTAGAAAAGATTATTTGAAACAATATTTGGCTATTAAAGACATTTATTTCTACGTTACAATAAAACAATATAAATATTAAATATTCTGTGTTAATTTTATTTTCAGCTCTTAGTCAAAAAATCATTTAGTTGATGTGGCAAAAACTTTTTTTTGATGTAATCCATCAATACTGATTCATGAACAAGACGTCACTAATTCAAATTAATCAAATGTATTAGTAGATTTTTTATAGGGGGCCCGTAAATTGTTTAGTCCCGGGCCCGGATTTTCTCTCTGTTCTCCCTGTTCATATGTATGTATACGTAGCAAGCATGCGTATTTATGTATTCACATATTTACGTATTTTTATGGCGGCCGCCGTGGTGTGATGGTAGCGTGCTCCGCCACCGAAGACCCTGGGTTCACACCCCGAGCAAGCAACATATAAATTTTAGAAACAAGCTTTTTCAATTAGAAGAAAATTTTTCTAAGCGGGGTCGCCCCTCGGCAGTGTCTGGCAAGCGCTCCGAGTGTATTTCTGCCATGAAATGCGCTCAGTGAATACTCATAGGCCTTGCAGATGCCGTTCGGAGTCGCTATAAAACAAGTAGGTCCCGTCCCGCCAATTTGTTAGAAAAATTAAAAAGGAGCACGGCGCAAATTGGAAGAGAAGTTCGGCTTAAAATCTCTTCGGAGGTTATCGCGCCTTACATTTATTTATTTATATGGCGACATAGGTACTTTCATACAAAGCTGTCGCAACAACTTTTTTTGTTCATTTGACTACTAAAACGGTCAATTACGAATCAACGATTTGTGCGCAGTTGATTCAACATCTTGTTACGATGGATAAAAATTGACAGACATTTCGGTTGAATTTACGCGTAGTTCGGTTGATTTTACCAGTATTTTTCTTGCAGTGTAAATTTTGAAATACATCTTGCGCTTCTATACTCTTCATATACATCTACATTTGTGGTTAAAAAAACGCTTAGATAATGTTTAGGAGACCCTTCTAGCGGCAATCATTGAAGACTCGCGGCAGTGGTAAATAACTTGCTACGAAACGGGTTGTTCTGAGTAGCGGAGGCACGCACGCTGAATCGGTTGCGATTAATAGTGGACACACACCCTTTTTCGGTCATTGAAGTAGAGAATGACGCAGAGATAAAATGGAGAGATACATTTCAGTTGCAACTGAGTATAATGCATACTGCAATTTAGCAGTACTAATTTTAGGCGCAAAAATTTCATAATAGATAAAATTACACTTTTAGTAGTCCATATTTTGAGTGCATATGTATATACTTGTAAAAAAACGCAGCTATAGTGTGAAAATCATACCATTTAGAATTTCACTTCTATTTTCGTGTTCACAAACTGTACATACATACTAGAGGTTTACGCCGATCACTTTATCGGAGGCGGCGGCGTAGGCTCTATTATATACCGGTGGCGGCGGTGTGGGCGGCATGCGCCGGTGCTGTTACTTTAAAAATCTTGACTTTTCTATTTAAAAAAATAATATTTAGGAAAGGTTTTGTTTGTATGTATTTAAGGAAATCAACGTCTTGGCCATTTCGGAAAGATCCGGGGTTTTGCCTCAAAATCTCGCAGATCGTTGAAAAATTTTCAGAAGTAGCACCTTGCGGATGGATTGTCCCTCGTTCACTTACTCCAGAGAGGCCTCGAACCTAACCCCGGCCTTTGGAATTGGTACTGCTGCGTCTGCTGAAAAGAAATAGAGATACATAAAATGGTCACACTTTTGTCTGTATATCTCGTGCAAAGCGTAGTTTCACCTGGGATTAACTCGCAATAATCGTCGCGTACACACAATTTCTTTAAAAATTTGTGGCTTCTTGGCGGTCACGCACAAATGCGACTTACGGTTGCTATTAATGGTCTATTAATACTCATGACTCTCGTGGCACAGGGCGCATCCAGTTTTTTTCGAGCTACAATCTCCGATGATTAAGAGCTACAATTCTCGATGTGTGAACAGTAGCAATCCCGATCACCAGTCGCTACCACGCCTCCTGACCCTCACACCATATGCCAGCACAGAAGCTATAGGTCTGCGACTTCGAACTCATACTTTCGTCGACGTCACTGTCCTAGAAGCTCTGGGTGTAGCTCCGAAGACTTTCCAAGGAATGTTTGTGTCGCGCTATGCTGCCGAGCTACACCAGAAAAATACCTTGAAACATTAGAGAGTGACTATTCGGCCAAGGATGCCGCCGTCGTCTAAGTGGATGTCATTGCGGTATGGGTGAAAATCGTATAATCCTTGGCGCATCTACATAATTAAAATTTCACAAGGATCCTGGATAAAATTTTTAAAATGTAGATCAAAGTTTGCAGACGTTTGTGCAATATTGATTTCAATAGTCTTCGTTAATTCAAAACGATATTTTAGAATGAAAGTCGACCGATTTTAAGTTGAAAGATGTTAACTGCTGTTTTCCGGCTTTATGATATAAGAGCTCATTATGGATGACCGCGTAGCTTCAGTTTTCAGACTATTTCGACTGTCCACTACGTTAGGGTAGTAGCACACACGGTCATTAGTTCGACTGTCTTGGGAATGCTTTTGCTTCACCACTTTGAGTGTTCTTGCGAAGGACAAAGCCTCACCTGGTAAATATATGATCTTATTCACATTTTTAAAAGGAGCCGTAACGTGTAGGTGATATTTAGACTTGGTTGATAGGCTATAATCAATGTGATTCACTTCAAGGAACTAGTTTTTGATAGGGCCGCCAACTTTAGAAAATGTCAAACCGGGAGACTTTGGTGTTGAAGGACGAAGTGTGAAAAACAAAATTAACATTTCAGCCGCTATTGTATAGTTTCGCAAATAAACAACAGATGTTTGAATGTAAGACCAAGTGATTTTTCAAACCCTTCTCATACGTACATAGATCCTCAACTTAAGTATGAGGTAAGAATCATTTCACAGGAGTGTTTATGCCCCTAGAACCTACTAAAGGATTTTGCATTTCTGATTTCGCTTATTCTTTCAGCCAATCGCAATATACAATTTTTTAAAAAATCGGCACCTTTTTTGGGTAATTTGCGTTTTTTAACAACTTGAGGACAATTTGAAAACATGTTCGCCTTGGGTCATTTTATTTGAATTCATTGTTCATTATTAATTGTTTTTTTAAATATGCAAAATGAGCTTATACATTTATTATATAACTTTTTTTAGTGTTTTGTTTTAATAACTTGGTTGGGTAATGAAAAGTTCGTGTTAAGCTGACATCGCTTGTTTTTTTAAATAACTTTTGAACAGTTAGTTTGTTATAACTGGCAGTGATGCACATCCCCCAGCGGGTTAGGGGGTCAGAATATACCCGCGGCGGCGTGCGAAAAACGACCAAAATCGGCGGCGGCGGCGGCGTTTATCGGCGGCGTATATCTCTAATACATACATGTTAGCGCGCATACTTGCTACTACTGTTGCCAATTTGGTCCCTTCCAACCCCATTTGGTCCGTTCGTCTTTTTTTCAATTTTGGTCCTTTTTAGGAAGTAGCCACTTTTTTCCTTTTCACTGAGGATAAATTTCAAAATACTTCTCACAAAATTTGCCACACACACGTTAACCCACATATAATTTTCAATTTACTTCAATGGAATTCTTACCACAAAAATTGCTCAGTCAACAAAATGTAGCAGAACAATGACATTCCACCTACGAGATAATTTAGGCGAGGCATTAAAAAGAGAAATGTTGGGTCTTTGGGCAAACACATTGTCATTAATTTTTGATGAAACAACGGGCCTATCAGAAAAAAGTCTTGTTTTAATGAGATATTTCGATCGGTTATCAAACACTTTTCGTGATAGGTTTTTGTCACTAGTCGAGCGAAAAAAATATATTTCAAATACACGTGTCTCTAAGCGATACGACAATGAACTGAAAACTAAGTAAAAGAACGAAACTAGGTAGTTTCATATTATTGCCACTCACTTAATTCATGGTCAAGCATACCGAGAAATATTGAGAATTTGTAAAGGACATCGTGCCAAACAAAAGTAACACCTTTAAAATTTTTGACAAAAAAATTCTATGGAAAAATTTTGAAAGCGATAGTTCTTGTTTTTAACGTCGATATTTAAATATTTCTCACCCAGCTCAAAATAGCTCAGTGAGTTCAAGGAATTCCAGGACTAAGTTTCTTGGTACAAGAAATACGATAACTTTATAAAGCGATAACTTTATAAATGTTCAACGAATTTCGATTAAATGTATTTTCATGATCACGTTTTGAAGCATATGCAAAAAAGATTTGATTTCGAAAGAAGTGTTGTGTGCAAAAATACTTTTTTTTTTAATCTGAGGCCAGATTCAGTAAATGTGAGATCAAAACTCACACTTATTGAATCTAGGCTCTTGTATGAAGTTTAGACGTTTAGGGAAAAAGTAAGCTTCTATAAAAATAGCATTTACATGCTTGGTTTCATTTGCGTTTCACCGAATTAGCCACAACGCAAAATTTTGAACTGTCCTTACTAAAACCTAACTGCGCTATGCATTTTATTTCATTGCAATCAAGAAAGATTTGGTTCACAAAGTTTGGTTGCTGAAAGACATAGGCTTATCCTAGAAATGTGGAAATGTTATACCTAACTAATTAATGCAGTATTTTTATACTTCTAATATTTCCTTTCTATTTTACTACATATTTAATTTACACTCAGCTGATGGTGTCTATTCTATAGGTGAGCAATTTTCGGTTTCAAAAATTTAAAAAATATAACATATTTCACAATTAAAAAAAAAAAAAAATTTGCCTGCTTTCATTCGGCCACTTGAGGGAATTGCGCTGTCACAACGTCCATTAAAAAGAAAAAAGTACACATTATTTTCTTTGTGCAGTTTGAGTTAAAGCCAGGTGTTTATTAATTTTTTTTTTGTAGGAAACCAAGGAAAAAGCCAAAATTTTTTATATTTTACAACGAAACGACACTCTAGTAAAAGGTATAAATTATTGTAGTCGTTAGGGAGCTGTACGTCGTGTTTTCACGAAGTGTCTGCTGGCTTGGGTCTTAAGCTTGCAGATACTCACTTTTATCGGAACCGGACGCACCTATAAATTTTTTTTGTGGTCATAAATTTCCAATGGCTGCGACCCTGGTCTCCCAAGTAGCTACTTAAAGCCGTTTTGATTCCATTTAACTCTTCTAAAAACCTACGGAATGTTACGGTCAATGATTACAACCAGCCAGACTCGTTGATAAAATTAAGAATATTCGGGATTGCTATCATACATAAACCTCTGAGGTCTTCTAGAAACGGGGTTCCAAGGAACCTTAGTCGGGCTCTAGCTAGAGCTGGGCGTTTACACATAAAGTGTTCTACTGTCTCCCTGGCATTTCGATCTTTGCAGCTTCTGCAATAGTCGTTATACGGAATGCCCATCTTTTCCGCATGCGTACCTACTGTCCAATGACCGGTGCAGACTGCTATCAGTTTGCGAGTTAAGTATGTACTTTCGATTTTAAATAAAACAATATACTTTATTTGTATCTATATAAATACTTTAATGAATTCTAAACTGAAGTTCATATGCTTCAGTGTAATAGAAGACTAACTTATTTCTATGCTTAATCGTCTATTTATATGCTCTGGTTTCTTTTGTTTAGTGGCTGCTGATAATGTTCAAAAAAGGATCTTGCTGATAATGTTTAAGTAGAAATCTTATCTATGCTTACAATGGTTGAATAGGAATCTTTTGTTCGCTGATAATATTTTATTTGGTTTTGCTTATGTTTTGTTTATGTTTGTATTTGGTTTATGTTTAAAAAGAAATCTTATCTTTGCTTACAATGTTTTGGTTTCTGATAGATAGACAATGTTTAAAGAGGACCATACTTTTTATGTAAACTACTGATTCTATATCATACATGGGATGATGTTATCGGTACAGTAGTGTATTTTCTGTTGCACTAACTCTCCTCCCTCTTAAAATTAAATGTCCTCATTTACAATTTGGACTCTAGTAATTTTTGTTTTCTTTCTTTATGGTCTTTTTGACATTGTATTAGTGCTCTTTGATAAAGTATATTCCTTCTCCTTACACTAAATTCTAATAATAGTTTGGTTATTGTGATTAATAGGGTTATAATTAATATAGTTATAAATGTAGTCTTGATTGGATTTTGTTCAATTGGTACAAATATGGATAATATTTCGTCTAGATTATTGAACTTGTATTCTGATTGAGATTCTAAGTATTCTAATATATCTAGATTTTCTTTATGCTTTTTATGGAGTATTTTTACCATAGTTTCCCTAATGTTTATATATACTTCGTTATTTAATGTTATATTGGTTTTGAAATAAATTGAAAAATCTCCATCTAAAATCTCGTTGTTTAATATATTCAATCCGCTAATAATAATGTTTCCGTTGCCATAATTAATAAAGGGTGGATTCTTTTCTTTTATCATTTTACATTGAGCATTATTTTTCTCTAATATTTGTATTGTACATCCGTCCTTTTTATTCTGCTTACATATAGTTTGATCTATAAAATCTTTACATTTATTGATTCTTACATATTGATTTCCTTTACATAAAGCAATATTTTTATCCATAACTAATTTTCCTTTTTTTTGAAGCTAATGAGTGGATGTAGAATTGTTCACATTTTTCTTTGATTTTTGGGTATTTGTAAACTGTTACAAAGTTTTGTTTGAATTTAACAATTTTATTTTTTCTGCATATTCTAAAATATTTATGGTTAAAACATTTGTTTTTTCTTTCGCAATGATTTATGTAATTTCTTCTAAGTCCAATGAAGTTGACAGGAAGTTGTTATTTTTTGCTAAATTAATTGTAGTTAGGAGAGTATTAAGTTCATTGTAGACTTCTGTGAGTATTAATTTTTCAGAGAAATCCTTGGGGTTTAATTTGTTTAACATTTTTCCGAAATTACTGTTTATTATTTTTTGTTTATTGTGTCCCTCAATTAGTTGATTGATTCTTGTCTGTATCTCTACTTCATCATCGTGGTCTGGTGTACCTGTTATCCATTTTAATATTGTCCCTAAAGCGTTTAATCCTCTTTTAAATCTATTAACTGGATTAATCTGTTTTATTAATATTTCAATTTTTCGGTTTAATATTTTCACTTCAGGATTTGAATTATATTTTGAGTTTAATATATTTTGGTAAAGTGTTAATATTCTAGTTAAATTTGTAATATGATATAAATAATCATAGCTATCAAATATAAAAGCTGGATTCGTTTCTATTAATATATAATCTTTTCCTTTCAGGTCTGTAATACTTGTGTCTGAACTAATTCTGTTTATGCACAGCAAGATTATTATTATTGTGAGATTCATTTCTAGTTCGTACGGATGTTATCTTTGTGTATTATTCTTTTATCAGTTGTTGTGACTGTTTTACCGTTATCCTGTTCAATTATTTTTTTCATAAATCTATCGTGTTTTTTATTTCTTCGGCTTCTCTTAACGTAAATAATATCACCTTTCTCGTAAATAATTTGTTTGTTCGGTGCCTTCTGTTGGGTGATATCTCTTTCTTGCTTATAACGAATTCTGTTTCTGATGACTGTATAGTCGTATCCTCCCCTGCTGAAAAAAACGTCCTCGGGTTTATGTCCTGTGACCGAGTGAATGGTTTTATTGTACTGTCGTACTGCTTCGAATATTACCTCTTCGTGTTTACCTTTGGTTTCCTTTACTAGTAAGTTAGTTAGCTCCACTATTGTGCTGTGCGTCCGCTCTACTTGACCGTTCGTTGTCGAATGTTGTGGTGGCACTGCTGTGTGCTGTATATGTAGTCGATCGTATAATGATTTTGCTACTACATTAACATATGTCGGGTCGTTATCAGTTGTTAGGTTCGTTGCGTATGGCAATATTTGGGATAGTATTTCATTCACCGGCCACCGTGGTGTGATGGTAGCGTGCTCCGCCTATCACGCCGTATGCCCTGGGTTCAACTCCCGGGCAAAGCAACATCAAAATTTTAGAAATAAGATTTTTCAATTAGAAGAAAATTTTTCTAAGCGGGGTCGCCCCTCGGCAGTGTCTGGCAAGCGCTCCGATTGTATTTCTGCCATGAAAAGCTCTCAGTGAAAACTCATCTGCCTTGCAGATGCCGTTCGGAGTCGGCATAAAACATGTAGGTCCCGTCCGGCCAATTTGTAGGGAAAAATCAAGAGGAGCACGACGCAAATTGGAAGAGAAGCTCGGCCTTAGATCTCTTCGGAGGTTATCGCGCCTTACATTTATTTTTTTATTTATTTCATTCAAATATATGTATGAGTTTTTCTTATCTGGTATTTTTATTATATAGCAGAATTTTGAGTATCTATCTACTGTGGTTATATATATTTGGTTGTCCAAAAAAAATGTATCCATGTGCAGATGTGTACCTACTTCATTTGGTATTGGTGTTTTTCCGTAAAGTAATTTATTAGGACGTCTGTCGTATTTACATTTTTTACATATCTCACATATTTGTGCTGCCTTCTTTGCCATATCTCGCATGTTAGGCCAGTAATAGCTCTCAGACAGTTCTTTTATATTATTTCTATAATTTCTATGTGCTCTTCTGTGTATTTGTTCAACTATCTCATTCTGTTCATTTTCGTCAGTGATGTCTCTGACTAATGCATTTGTTATTACAAAAGTAGTGGTTGGGAAAGTTTGTACTAGTGTAGTTTTTATTTTGTATAGAATTTCTTCGGTAGTGATTATGGCGTTAATATTGTTTGGGTGTAGTACGCCTTTAATATCACTTATCAATTGTTCTATAGTTGTGAAGTATATGGTATGTCTAAATTTTCCGAATATATTTTTACTTTCTATTCTTACTAATCCATTGTTAGTTTGGATAATAATTTGATTATTAAAATGGTTTAAGCTAGTGCCTACCCTTCTTGTGGTTTCAGTGGGTGAGCTGAGTTGAGAGTGCTGCGATTCTGAGTCGGTTAATTGATTAATTTGTTGCCGACTTAGTGCATCCGCAACGATGTTTTGAGAACCTGGTTTGTATACCAATTTGGCACCGTATTCTTCTATTTGGTTTTTCCACCTTTTTAGTTTATTATTAGGGTTCTTCTCTGAAATAGAGTAGGTTAAGGACTGATGATCCGTATAGATTGTAAGGTCTGATCGTCCATATAAATAGTTTCTGAGTTTTTATGGTGCCCAAATTATGGCTAATAACTCTTTTTCGTTTGTGCTATATTTTTGTTCCGTCTCGCTTAGTGTTCTGGATATAAAACAAATGGGATTTCTACCTTGGGATAACACAGCTCCTATGGCAAAATTACTTGCGTCCGTGGTTAAATCAAAGGGTTTATTGAAATCGGGTTGAAAGAGTTCGACTTGTGCTTGTAATTCCTTTTTTAATATATTCATCGCTTTTATGGCTTCCTCATCTAATTTTATTTGCATTCTTTCACTTTGCTTTTTCTTTACGATACCGTTTTCTCCTCTTAAAAACAATGTTAGGGGTTTGGTAATCTTGGCGTAGTCTTTGATGAATTTTCTATAATATCCTGCTAGCCCTAAAAATGATCTTAATTCTTTCAGATTCATAGGCACAGGGTAGTTTTTTATGGTCTCAATTTTTTGTGGGTCTACAGTTATTCTGTTATGTTTAATAATATGTCCTAAATATTCAGTGCTGTCTTTGAAAAAATGAGATTTTTCATATGAAATCTTCATATTTGCTTGACGCAGTGTATTTATAACAATTCTTATGTGTTATATGTTCATCATGTGAGGATGAATATATTAATACATCGTCTATATATACATGTACGAATTTTCCTATGTAATTTCTTAATATGTCATCTACGCATCTTTGAAATATTGAAGGTGCATTCTTTAGTCCAAACGGCAGCCTTAAGAATTCATATTTTGCTCCGTTTATGCTAAAGGCTGTCTTTTCGGTATCTGACTCCTTGATTTTTATCTGATGGAAACCTGCTTCCAAATCTAGGGTTGTAAAAACAGTTGCTTTACCTAAATTCTGTATTGTCATGTTGACATCAGGTATGGGATATCTATCGGTAATGGTTTCGCTATTCAATTTCTGGAAGTCTATGACCATTCTTCTCTTAGGGTTTCCTAACTCGTCAGTTCCTTTCTTTGGTACAGTCCAAACGGGTGAGTTATAGGGACTCTTACTGGGTTTAATTATATTATTCTCTAGCATTTTATTTATTTCTTTATTTATGAAATTATTGTCTGAAAAGGGGTAAGGGTACTGTTTCGTCCATATTGGCTCTTCAGTTTTAGTGCGAATCGTGGCTTCAATTGTTGTTGTAAATGGTAAAATAGGATTTGTTTCCTCATTAATTCTCATAATTTCTTCAACCTCTTTTTTATATTTGCTCTCATCTATTGTGAAATTTACTTGACTGACATCCATTTCTATTTTCTTCTGCTCTGTTCTCCTGACATACATCATTTTATATTCGAACAGATCTATCTTAGCCTTCATTTCTCTCAAGGATTGTTCTCCTAATATCATATCAAATTCTTTTAATTCTTCGATTTCAAAAAATACTAATTCTTGTCCTAGCATTCTTATCTTCTTAGCTGAGTTTATTGTGTTTGAACCATTCAGAGTTCTACTAACAAATTGTTTAACTGGAAAGGTCTTTCCATTTGGAATATTTTTCCTAATATAATTTAATGTCGAGCCTGTGTCTATTAAAACTAAAAGTTTTTTATTATCATGTAAAATAATCTGAAGACACGGCAGATTATTTACTCGTCTAAAAAAGTAGCTCTATTTTCAAATTCACTTTCATCTATATTTACCTTTAATGACTGATCACTATTATTATCCGTTATTTGATTGATCCTTTGTAGTTTCTGCGGTACTATATTATATCTTGATGACGTTGGTTGGTGGTTTCGTTTAAATGGTTCTCCTCTATTGGGATTAAAAGGTGCATATCCTGCTCTTTGTCGTTCATAGTTGTTTCTGAAAGGATTCTGTTGATACGATTGCTGTTGTTGATGCTGATTATTCGTGGATTGCCGGAATCTTCCTATTGATGTATCCACGTCCATTGGTGTCGGGTTTGATCTTCCCATATGGGGAATAGGTTGAACTCCTGGTTGATACCTCCTTTCATTTTGTGGCTGTTTAGGGTAGTTATACGCTTCTCGTCGTATCGGATTATTCTGCCTTTTATAAAGAATCTCCGTGGCAACTGCGTATGCACTTTCTAAATCTCTTGGTTTTGCTGCATATAATGTGTGTTGAGTAAATTCATCATTTATGCCATTGCGGAAGCAATCTATGGCCATTTCTTTTGTGACCTGCTGTAGAGAGTGAGTATTCCCTGGGTAATCAATTTCACATTTAGTCATTGCTAAATTAAAGATTTGACAGATCTTGCTGTGGAATTCGGATAGCGTCTGTTTTCCTTGTATTTGTCTTTTCATTTCCTCTATGAGGGCGTTATAGCTTCTAGTATCGGCGTAGCTGTAATCTAGGCGATTGAGTATTGCTTGTAAGTGGAAAACTGTGCCATGATTCTGTAGAAGAGTTGCTGGTTCTCCTTCGATCTTCGTGTGACGTATTATAAATAATGCATCGTAATATGGTTTGGTATTAATAAAGGCTTCTATGGGACTCATTGCTGATATAATGGTTGCCCTCCATGTCCTGTATTTGGATGTGTCTCCGTTGAACACTGGTAGCCGTTCGAATAGTCTCAGATTTATTTCATTTGCATTGTTTATCCTGGGACTTATCGGTTGGAATTCTTCGATATTAGGTACTTGCGCTTGCCGCAGCTGGGCTAATTGTGCTTCTATAGCGGCATGAGCTTGTTCCAAGGTTACTAACCTTGCTTCCATAATGATTCCCCTGCTTTGGTCAAACACTTGTAATCGTTTTTTGCGGAAGAGGTCCAGTTTTATTTTCTGGTTCTCCTTGTCCTCTTTTTCAGGACGTGTGGAATTTGATTTTTTAGGAGTTCCTTTTATTATTCACTTATTCACTTATTGAGCCCCCAGTTCAGTATGTACTTTCGATTTTAAATAAAACAATATACTTTATTTGTATCTATATGTACTTTAATGAATTCTAAACTGAAGTTCATATGCTTCAGTGTAATAAAGAGACTAACTTATTTCTATGCTTAATCGTCTATTTATATGCTCTGGTTTCTTTTGTTTAGTGGCTGCTGATAATGTTCAAAAAAGGATCTTGCTGATAATGTTTAAGTAGAAATCTTATCTATGCTTCCCTCACTAGGGTAGGCACCTTGTCGTTGGTGTGAGGGCTTAGCCGAACTCCATAGCGCCCGACTATGAGGCGGAGCTGTTTAGGACTGACATCTACGCCGTTTCGCCTCATAGGAGGGCGGCGGGATGTCGGTGACCAAGAACTGCCAACCCCCTAATCCAGGGTGTTATGCGGACCGTGCCTATTGGACGATTTGCAGCCAGGGGATAAATTCGGCTGTATTCGAACGGAGCCTTCCCGATACCGGGCCATCTCGGGAAGTATTTATGGCCTTACCGCAGTAAGGGGCGCTGCTGTGGCGGACGGTTCTTTCCCCGTATATAATACTGGACCGCTGAGCCCGCCTTGTCGGGCAGGTGGTCGTACGACCAAGATGAACAACTCATTACCTGAATGTAATAAGGAGGATGTAAAGAGGAGGACTGAGTCGCAATCCAAGGACGACAAATACGAATTAAGCGATGCGTCGGACTCGGGGAGCGAGAGTAGTGCTGATTCAATGAACTCCGTGTTGGAGAAGCACACAAATGAAAACGGAGTAGAAGAGTGGAGAAGGGTACGGAGCAGAGGAAGTAAAAGAGCTCTCTCGCAGTACCGTGCAGCACTAAGGATTGTACAACGCTTGGGAGCAGTGGTCGACCCAACAGAAGTGGAGATCGAGCGCTTGGAATGGGCCCATGAAGCGGTAGAAGTAGGTCGAAGGCAGTTCAAAAGGTTTGCTGCGAGAAACCCTCGGTTCTGCAACCGGTACAAGGAGGAAGAAGCGTCGAATGGCAGAATGAAGAGGCACCGTTCGGCAGAAGGCGACAAGCCTACTTTCAAGAGGCAGAAAGGACCCAGTCCTAGAGCCGCGAGGCAGGGCAGTCGCATAGACAAGACAAGTAGGCCCAAAGCTGTAAGACAGATGGGTTCCAATAGCGAGGTAGCAACTACCTCGAAAGCTGCCAGTCAGAGGGAAGTTCCAACTACGGAAGTAGGAGATAAGCCAAAGGGAGATAACGCTAAGACTCCGGCTTTCTCGGAGGCGCTAAAGGGAGTCAACGCGAAGACTCCGGTGTTCTCGGAGGTTCTAAAGGGAGATAACACTAAGACTCCTGCTTTTCCCGAGAAGATGAGTGATGTGGCAAAGCAGTCACTGACTGTGGCGCTGGTTGATCGTAGCAGTCCGTTCGGACAAATGACTACTGAAAGGTGGAGATCTGTGGAAAGGGAGCTTATTAGCTTAATGCTTAAGATGATGCGGGAACAACCAAGTAAGCCCCTTCCAACCTTTGATTCGGGGGGATGGTATAATGGTGTGAAGATGATAGCGTGCGACAACATCGCGAGCTTGCGGTGGCTGGAGGAAGTCGTTCCAAACCTCCAAAGGCAAGGCACGAACGCGCGGTTTGAGGTGGTGGATAAAGCGCAAATCCCCACGGTACCAAAAGTTAAGGTATGGATACCATGCGTGATGAAGTCGGAGGATACACTGCGACTTCTGCAGAATCAGAATCCGAACATACCGACACAGGATTGGAAGGTACTTACTGTATCTCGGCCTACCGAGGATGGTCAGTTCTACATCTTCCAAATAAACAAGCAGGCGGAGGATATTTTGTACACGCAGCTTGGCAAAATGTCCTTTGGCACTGGCAAAATTTACATGCGACTCAGGAAAAGAAGTCCCGAGGATAAAAATCCTAACACGCTGGAAGTGGGCGAAGTCGAAAAGGACCTCAGAAGCCTAAGGAAAAAAGACAGGTGGAGGTCCCCGACGTCACCACGAACGTGCTAGAAGAGGACCAACCGCTAAATGGTGCTGTGACTCGCACAGAGGAATACACGGCACAACATTCACGAGGGGCTGAAGGGGGCCTCGAATACTCTAAACCAAAAGGGCAAGAGGAGGACGACGACGTCAAGACGAAGGTGCTGGAGGGGGACAAACAGCCCAATGGTGATGCGAGTCCTACAGATAAACCTCCAACACAGTAAAGTGGCGTCGAGCGAACTCCTCCTAACCCTTGAGGAGGGTTCGTTTGACGTGGCGCTGATCCAGGAGCCGTGGCTCTCA
The DNA here is from genome assembly GCF_040869045.1 of Eurosta solidaginis. Lineage (NCBI taxonomy): Eukaryota > Metazoa > Arthropoda > Insecta > Diptera > Tephritidae > Eurosta > Eurosta solidaginis. The sequence continues at coordinate 176,844,893 of NC_090320.1, forward strand.
TCGGGAGGAAAGGTTTCTGGACTTAGCGCGCGCGGGTTTGGCGTTTACTACGCACAAACGGAAGGACGGGTGCGAGCTGTAGTAATGGTAAGGAAACAGCTGCATTCATATATGCTGCCTAATTACACCACCGAGGATCTCGTAGCGGTGGCCGTTGAGCAAAAGAATAAGCAGGCATTTATCCTGGCGTCCTGCTACATGGCCCATGCTGCGGAGGTTCCACCGATGGAGTGCAAAAGGCTAGTACAGGAGGAAGGGCGCAAAGGGCGGTTGGTCATAGGCGCAGATGCAAATGCGCACCACAATGCGTGGGGAGGAGCAGATACGAACGAGAGAGGCGAATCTCTATTTTGTTACATCCTGCAAACCAATTTGCAGATAGCCAACAGGGGAAATGTTCCTACATACATTGGTCCAACATCCAGCAATGTTCTGGATATTACATTGAGCTCCGAGCGTGATATATCAAGGTATGATTGGATGGTTCTCGATAGACCATCCTTCTCCGACCATGCGTATATAAGCTTCAGCATCCCACTAAAGAGGGTAGAGAAGGGAGGAACCTTTAGAAACCCTAGGGCAACGAATTGGACTAAATTCCAGAAACATGTAGAAACGAAACTGGGACAACCCAAAGAGGTTGCTAATGTAGAGGAACTGGAGGAGTCGAATGAATTCCTAACAAGGACGCTTATGACTGCGTATAACAAAGCTTGCCCTCTAAGAAGATTCAGAGGAAAAGCAAAGCCGCCATGGTGGAGCAATGAGCTGAGTCTTCTAAGAAGACAGGTAAAAGAAATGTTTAAACTCGCAAAGACCGCGGAAAGCGAAGCGTGTCGGGACGAGTACAGGGATCTACTGAGGATCTACAAGCGTGAAATTACCAGGGCGAAGAGAAACTCATGGAAAAGTTTCTGTACGGACATAGAGTGCTCCAGTGAAACAGCACGGTTGAAAAAAGTCCTAGCAAAGGGAAACATAGTCCAGGGACTAATAAAGAAAGAGAACGGGGAATGGTCACGTGATAGTGAGGAATCCCTTGAGGTGCTTCTCGATACACATTTCCCATCGGGAGACGGTTTAGAAGAACCAGCAGACATCACTCACACTTCGATCACGGAGCTAGTGGTGCCGGGCTTGGTGACCGATACCAAGATCGAGTGGGCAGTGAAGACGTTTTCTAAGTTTAAATCGCCGGGCCCAGATGGTATATTCCCGGCCATGCTACAATTCTCAAGCAGGGCGGTCGTGGAATGGCTTAAAATAATATTCGATGGGTGCATAAGACTGAATCATGTTCCGCACTCTTGGAGAACTGCTCGTGTAGCTTTTCTACCAAAGGCGGGGAAGATCGGTCACGTGTATCCCAAAGACTATAGACCCATTAGCTTAACATCATTTCTGCTCAAAACCTTTGAGAGGCTGATAGATGTGTACATAAAGTCCAACGTGGATGGAAAGCTGCTCTCCACAACACAGCATGCGTACACCAAAGGCAAGTCGGTAGACACCGCATTGCATAGGGTGGTAATAAGCATAGAGAAATCCCTGGAATATAAGGAGTATGCTCTAGGAGTATTCTTGGACATTGCCGGGGCTTTCAATAATGTTGCAAAATGGGCGATTATGGATGGTCTTAATTACATTAAAGTACATCCTGCCTTAATCAGATGGATCGGCTGCATGTTAAATTGCAGAAAGATTACATCACAATGGGGATTGTACGAGGCCACGAAATCAGTGGACAGGGGCACGCCGCAGGGAGGGGTGCTATCACCTCTGCTGTGGACACTGGTCATCAACCAACTGCTCAGGCAATTCGATGAGGGACCCGTAAAACTTACGGCTTACGCAGATTACGTTGCAATTGTCATAAGTGGAAAATGCCTTCCAACGATTAGTTCTTTGATGGATCGGGCGCTTCGGGATATTCATACCTGGGCATCTAATGTCGGGCTGAAAGTCAATGCGGAGAAGACGGATATGGTCTTGTTTACAAAGAGGTACAAGGTCCCAAATTGGACCAGGCCTAAGTTAGGAGCGGTGACCTTACAGGAGAAACCTTGCACAAAATATCTAGGAATCATCCTAGACAGTAAGCTGTCATGGAAGCTCAACGTGGAGGAGAGGGTCAAGAAGGCCTCAACGGCACTCTATGCATGTAAAAGAATGCTGGGGTGTACGTGGGGCCTATCGCCCTCTCTTTCTCATTGGGTTTTTACAGCGATTGTAAGCCCTATTCTATACTATGGAGTTCTTGTTTGGTGGAAAGCCACACAAAAAACAACATACCTCAAAAAATTAGAGGGGGTATGCAGACTATCGATGCTTTGCATTACGGGAGCCCTGAAAACAACCCCGACGGCTGCACTGTATGCCATTCTGCACATTCCACCTGTAGACCTGGTAGCAAAGAACAAAGCATTAACGACCGCAACCAGGCTCGGTGCTTCGGGGCAGCTTGAGCGCCGACCATATGGCCATAGTAGTATAGCGTCCTCAGTCACAAGACGAACAGACTACATGATTCCCTACCTGCACTTTGAGGGAGATCTTAAGGCCACAATAGAGGTGGACGGTTGGCGCAAGGGTGCGCAAATGGCGGACGAGGCGATACATGTGTACACCGATGGTTCCAAAATAGTGGAAGGAGTAGGGTCTGCGGTATACTGCGCTGATCCGGAATTAAGCAGATCCTACAGGCTGCCGGATTACTGTAGCGTTTTCCAAGCGGAAATATTAGCCGTAACCAAAGCAGTAGAAACCCTGGAAGAGAATAGCTTAAGCTGCAACCGTGTTAACTTTTATATTGACAGTCAAGCAGCAATTAAGGCAATAATCTCGCATAGCACAGCATCTAAATGCGTGTTAGAGTGTAAGCAGTCTCTGGAGAGAATCGGGACAGGGAGAAGCATACATCTATATTGGGTCCCAGGGCATATGGGAATAGATGGGAATGAAAAAGCGGACGAATTAGCTAAAAAGGGCGCATCCCTTGAAGCTTGCTCCGTAGACGTCCCAATTAGATTGGGCGAGATTAAGCGAAGGCGAGAGGTGCACATGATCGACCAAGCAGAAAAGGCGTGGGTTCAAGCGCGGGGCTGTAAAGTGTCGAAGATTATGTGTAGGTCTTACAACCTTAGACTAACACAGTTGCTTCTATCATTAAAAAGAGAGGACTGTAGACTCATGACGGGTATTCTGACTGGACACTGCCTTCTGGCGTCACATGCCTTTAAATTAGGCTTGGTCAGTGATAGCAGGTGTAGGAAGTGCGGGTTGGAGGAGGAAACGATCGAGCACGTTCTGTGCTCGTGCCCTGCACTTGCCAGGCTAAGACTCCAGCTATTAGGAGTGATACAGCTGTCAGATCTAGAAGCAGCAAGTGGCTTAAGTCCTAGGAAGCTTCTAGTATTTGCCAAGAGGACGGAGTTATTTTATAACATAGGTCCTGGTTTTTGATAGGGTTTTTCAGTTTGGTCGTTAAAACAAACTTCTAGTAACACTACGGACTCAATCAGTCTATGTGAGGTCCTCATGGACCGGCCAGTTCAACCTACCTACCTACCTTATCTATGCTTACAATGGTTGAATAGGAATCTTTTGTTCGCTGATAATATTTTATTTGGCTTTGTTTATGTTTTGTTTATGTTTGTATTTGGTTTATGTTTAAATAGAAATCTTATCTTTGCTTACAATGTTTTGGTTTCTGATAATGGTTAATAGATAGATAGACAATGTTTAAAGAGGACCATACTTTTTATTTACTTTTTATTATATACTTTTTATTTTTATATCATACATGGGATGATGTTATCGGTACAGTAGTGTATTTTCTGTTGCACTAACTTGCGTGTGTTGGCCCTGGATTTGTTCAGAAGACTTCTCGTCCTCTTTCCATCATAGTTTGGACAAATGGATTTTGATATTGCACAGGTGGTGATGTTATTCCACTTTGTTTGTGCTTTCTTCAAACAGAAGCTTTGCTACTGCTAAGGGTATGCCTACTTCGACACTGGTTATTTCCTCGTTCATCTCCGATGAGCCCCTGCGTGCCAGCTCGTCGGCCTTCTCGTTACCCTATAACCCGGAACCCAGATAACGCATAGTTCTAGATTGGTGGATAACTGGGATATGAGCATATATATAATACTTCTATATCAATACCTTTCTATCTTCCTAATGTGCAAATTTTCTGTCAATCATTATTTGCTGAAACTGTGCAAATATATGTTCTGCACATGCGCGGGCTTTGTTAGTGTTAGTGAATTGTAGTAGCGTGTGTAAAAAAAGTATTAAAGGGGAAGCAACGGGTCACTATCCCCTTTAACCAACTTCTGCATACTAATTGTTATAAAATCTCACTTTAGTCGATCAAACATTGAAAAGGCCAACAAATACAATACAAGGCTTGATTTATTTATTATTTAAGCATGGGCTGCAGCCATAGAAAGTAAATTATTTACATAACTAGTAAAAAAAACTAGGCGGAGAATTCATATTTTTGAAAGAAAAAAATTCAAAAATACATGTAAAAAAATATACTTATACATACATCCCAACAAGCAACGTTTTTAAAAATAATTTAAAGTGAATTAGCCTGAACAAACGATATATAAACGTTTTCAAAATTTTAGTTATTTTGAGTTTTTAATGAAGTAAATTTTTGATTAAGTAAACAAAATATGAGTACTGGGCTGGCTGCTATTGGTGTTGAAATAATATCAATTTTGTAAATTTTACTTATAACAGCTGAAAATCTTACGAACGCTAACAAGATTTGTTTTTAATTTATGCCATTCGTGGCGCCTACGCACATCTTGTAACTGTTAATTCTGTGCATGAGAAATTCGTAGTTGTCAGTTGGCAATATTTGCTTTTTTTTGTCGCTTTTTGGTCACTAAGGGCTCATTTACATACGTATATCTGCACACTCGGTAATTCTATCCTGCGGAGTTCTAAAAACAATAAACATTTTATAATAATAATGGAAAACAAAAGCTTACTTTTTCATTTGGAAAACGAAATATTGTACATTAATATTGATAGAAGCAAGAAAGCTTTTTGAAATATACATATATTTAAACCCCTCTTTTACAAAAATTTAACGGCAGCCTTGAGATTTTGTCTGTACTGTAATGTTTGACAGGCTGCACAGTTCAGTAGTAGTGATATATAAGTATTACATATATGGATATGAGTCACTTACAAGCCCACACTAGTTTTGAGTTAATGTGTGGCGAGGAAAGCGCTTTTATCACTGCTTGGCTATCCGACAGGATCCACACTTTACCAGCTACATTCAAGTCCTCCAGTGATTTGCAGGCTTGCCAAATCGCGCGGATTTCTGCTTGAAACACGCTGCAGTGCGATGGGAGTCTGAATGATACAGACAAATCTGGGGACTCAGAGTAGACTCCGGCCCCCACTCCCGATCCCATCTTGGAGCCGTCAGTGTAGATTTGGATGTCATCGACCCTTATTGCCAATAAATGTAATATAAACTATTCAAGTCATTCGGAAGCTGTACGTCGTGTTTTCACGAAGTGTCTGCTGGCTTGGGTCTTAAGCTAGCAGACACTCCCTTTTCTCGGAACCGGACGCAGCTCTTAATTTTTTTTTTTTGGTAATAAATTGCCAATAAATGTAATATAAAACAATTGAAGTCGTTCGGAAGCTGTACGTCGTGTTTTCACGAATTATCTGCTGGCTTCAGTCTTAAGCTAGCCGGCACTTACTTTTCTCGGAACCGGACGCAGCTATAAATTTTTTTCTTGTGGTAATAAATTGCCAATAAATGTAATATAAACTATTCAAGTCGTTCGGAAGTTGTACGTCGGTTTTTCACGAAGTATCTGCTGGCTTCAGTCTTAAGGCTCCATTTCTGATACTTAGCATAGACTTGACTTGGCTTGCGAACTGTCACTTACAGTTCTGTTAAATGAACATTGCATGTTACTGATTACTCAAAACTTAACTTGACTTAGAAGTCTGTTGAATTTTGATTTTCTATGTAAGTTCTAAGTGACGTTTACATTTTGAGATGCCATTTGTTTGCTTCCATTTCATTTTGACATTTTGTCATACAAATTGACATTTGTTTAAAAATAAATTTCAACGCTGATTATGATGCCAGATTTTATGCGCCAAGTGGAGTATAATCGTGTCTAAGTTGCCAAGTTTACGCCAAGTCAAGTCAAGTCTATGCTAAGTATCAGTAATGGGGGCTTTAAGCTAGTAGACACTCACTTTTCTCTGAACCGGGCACAGCTATAATTTTTTTATACTCAGTTGAGTAGAGCTCACAGAGTATATTAAGTTTGATTGGATAACGGTTGGTTGTACATATATAAAGGAATCGAGATAGATATAGACTTCCATATATCAAAATAATCAGGATCGAAAAAAAATTTGATTCAGCCATGTCCGTCCGTCCGTCCGTCCGTCCGTTAACACGATAACTTGAGTAAATTTTAAGGTATCTTGATGAAATTTGGTATGTAGGTTCGTCTCAGATCGCTATTTAAAATGAACGATATCGGACTATAACCACGCCCACTTTTTCGATATCGAAAATTTCGAAAAACCGAAAAAGTGCGATAATTCATTACAAAAGACCGATAAAGCGACGAAACTTGTAGATGAGTTGAACTTATGGCGCAAAATAGAAAATTAGTAAAATTTTGGACAATGGGCGTGGCACCGCCCACTTTTAAAAGAAGGTAATTTAAAAATTTGCAAGCTGTAATTTGGCAGTCGTTGAAGATATCATGATGAAATTTGGTAGGAACGTTACTCTTATTACTATATGTACGCTTAATAAAAATTAGCAAAATCGGAGAAGGACCACGCCCACTTTTAAAAAAATTTTTTTTTTAAAGTAAAATTTTAACAAAAAATTTAATATCTTTACAGTATATAAGTAAATTATGTCAAGATTCAACTCCAGTAATGATATGGTGCAACAAAATACAAAAATAAAAGAAAATTTAAAAATGGGCTTGGCTCCGCCCTTTTTCATTTAATTTGTCTAGGATACTTTTAACGCCATAAGTCGAACAAAAATTAACCAATCCTTTTGAAATTTGGTAGGGGCATAGATTTTATGGCGCTAACTGTTTTCTGTAAAAATGGGCGAAATCGGTTGATGTCACGCCCAGTTTTTATACACAGTCGTCCGTCTGTCCTTCCGCATGGCCGTTAACACGATAACTTGATCAAAAATCGATATATCTTTACTAAACTCAGTTCACGTACTTATCTGAACTCACTTTATCTTGGTATGAAAAATGAACGAAATCCGACTATGACCACGCCCACTTTTTCGATATCGAAAATTACGAAAAATGAAAAAAATGCCATAATTCTATACCAAATACGAAAAAAGCGATGAAATATGTTAAGGTAATTGGATTGTTTTATTGACGCGAAATATAACTTTAGAAAAAACTTTATAAAATGGTTGTGACACCTACCATATTAAGTAGAAGAAAATGAAAAAGTTCTGCAGGGCGAAATAAAAAACCCTTAAAATCTTAGCAGGTATTACATATATAAATAAATTAGCGGTATCCAACAGATGATGTTCTGGGTCACCCTGGTCCACATTTTGGTCGATATCTGGAAAACGCCTTCACATATACAACTACCACCACTCCCTTTTAAAACTCTCATTAATACCTTTAATTTGATACCCATATCGTACAAACTCATTCTAGAGTCACCCCTGGTCCACCTTTATGGCGATATTTCGAAAAGGCGAACATCTATAGAACGAAGGCCCACTCCCTTTTAAAAATACTCATTAACACCTTTCATTTGATGCCCATATCGTACAAACAAATTCTAGAGTCACCCCTGGTCCAGAAAGGCCCACTCCCTCTTAAAATACTCATTAACTCCTTTCGTTTGATACCCATATTGCACAAACGAATTCTAGAGTCACCCCTGGCCCACCTTTATGGCGATATCTCGAAAAGGGGTCCACCTATAGAACTAAGCCCCACGCCCTTTTAAAATAATCATTAACACCTTTCATTTGATACCCATATCATACAAACAAATTCTAAAGTCACCCCTGGTCCACCTTTATGGCGATATCTCGAAAAGGCGAACACCTATAAAACGAAAGCCCACTCCCTTTTAAAAATACTCATTAACACCTTTCATTTGATACCCATATCGTACAAACAAAGTCTAGAGTCACCCCTGGTCCACCTTTATTGCGATACCTCGAAAATGCGTCCACCTATAGAACTAAGGCCCACTCCCTCTTAAAATACTCATTAACTCCTTTCGTTTGATACCCATATTGCACAAACGAATTCTAGGGTCACCCCTGGCCCACCTTTATGGCGATATCTCGAAACGGCGTCCACCTATAGAACTAAGGCTCACTCCCTGTTAAAATACTCATTAACACCTTTCGTTTGATGCCCATATTGTGCAAACAAATTCTAGGGTCACCCCTGGTCCACCTTTATGGCGATATCTCGAAACGGCGTCCACCTATGGAACTTAGGATTACTCCCTTTTAAAATGCTCATTAACACCTTTCATTTGATACCCATATCATACAAACGCATTCTAGAGTCACCCCTGGTCCATCTTTACGGCGATATCTCAATACTTACTTAAAATACTCATTAATACCTTTCATTTGATACCCATATCGTACAAACGCATTCTAGAGTCAACCCTGATCCACCTTTATGGCTATATCCCTAAATGGCGTCCACCTATAGAACTATGGCCCACTCCCTCATAAAATACTCTTTAATGTCTTTCATTTGATACACATGTCATACAAACACATTCCAGGGTTTCCCTCGGTTCATTTTCCTACATGGTTATTTTCCCTTATGTTGTCACCATAGCTCTCAACTGAGTATGTAATGTTAGGTTACACCCGAACTTAACCTTTCTTACTTGTTTTTTTTTTGGTAATAAATTGCCAATAAATGTAATATAAACTATTCAAGTCGTTCTGAAGGTGTACGTTGTATGCTATAAATTTTGTTTGTGGTAATAAATTGCCAATAAGTGTAATATAAACTACTCAAGTCATTAGGGAGCTGTACGTCGTGTTTTCACGAAGGGTCTGCTGGCTTGGGTCTTAAGCTAACAGACACTCACTTTTCTCGGAACAGATCGCAGCTATACATTTTTTTGTGGTAATAAATTGCCAATAAATGTAATATGAACTATTCAAGTCGTTCGGAAGCTCTACGTCGTTTTTCACGAAATGTCTGCTGGCTTGAGTCTTAAGCTAGCAGACAATCACTTTTCTCGGAACCGGAGCATATCTCCGAAGCACTTCGTACTGCCGCCGAGGAAAAAATTGGTTACCGGCGGCCACGAAAAAACAACTGGTACGATGAAGAAAGCCGCGTTGCAATCGAAAGAAAAACCCTGCCTACAGGGCTACGTTAAAAGCGAGCGCAACAAGAGGAGTGTGTCAACGCTATCGTGAGTTGAAAAGGGAAGCGAGACGCCTTTTCAGGAAGAAAAAATCAGAAGCAGAAATGCGTGAGTGCAAGGAGCTTGAGCTGCCAGCCAGCAGGAATAACCCCCGAAAATTTTATCAAAAAATACGGCGACAGACGGAAGGTTTTAAGACCGGGCCAAACTCCTGTAGGAATGAAAACGGCGACCTTGTAACTGATGTCCAGAGAGTGCTTAGATTATGGATGGAATACTTTTCTGCTCTCCTAAATGGAGGCAGCAAATCACCGCGCAGAGATGAAGAACCCGATCCCGCAACCGATTATGACGAAGTTAGAATAGCAATAACCAGATTGAAAAACAGCAAGGCCGTGGGCGCTGATGGATTGCCTTCGGAGCTATTCAAGTACGGCGGCGAGGAGTTGGTAAGGCGCATACAGCAGCTTCTTAGCAAAATATGGGCGGACGAGTGCATGCCCGACGGTTGGAATCTAAGTGTTCTTTGCCCAGTCCACAAGAAGGGGGATACTGCAAAATGCACCAACTATCGTGGAATCAGCCTTCTTAATATCGCATATAAGGTCCTTTCAAATGTATTGTGCGAAAGATTGAAGCCCACCGTGAACCGGCTGCTTGGACCTTATCAGTGCGGCTTCAGACCTGGTAAATCTACCATCGTCCAGATTTTCACAATGCGCCAAATCTTGGAAAAAACCCGTGAAAAAAGAATCGGCACATATCACCTCTTCGTCGACTTTAAAGCCGCCTTCGACAGCACGAAAAGGAGCTGCCTATATGCCGCTATGTCTGAATTTGGTTTCCCCGCAAAACTTATACGGCTGTGCACAATGACATTGAGCAACACCATCAGCTCAGTCAGAATTGGGAAGGACCTCTCCGAGCCGTTCGAAACTAAACGAGGTTTCAGATAGGCTGACCCCCTATGGTGCGATTTCTTTAATTTGATGCTGGAGACAATTATACTTGCTGCAGAACTTAACCGCACTGGAACAATATACTATAAAAGCGTGCAATTACTGGCATATGCTGATGACATTGACATCATCGGCCTAAACACCCGCGCTGTTAGTTCTGCTTACTCCAAACTGGAAAAAGAAGCGGTAAAGATGGGTTTAATGGTGAATGAGGCCTTGGAAACCACGCTACTGTTGGCAGCCATAATTTCGATATGGTAAAAGACTTCGTTTATTTGGGAACCAGCATCAACACTAGCAACAACATCAGCACTGAAATCAAGAGAAGAATCAATCTTGCTAATAAATGCTACTTTGGACTAGGTAGGCAATTGAAAAGTAAAGTCCTCTCTCGGCGAACGATAATCATACTCTACAAGTCACTTATCGTACCCATCCTGCTATATGGGGCAGAAGCATGGACCATGACAACAGCAGATGAAGCGGCTTTGGGAGTGTTCGAGAGAAAATTTCTTCGAAAGATTTATGGACCTCTACGCATTGGCGATGGCGAGTACCGAAGAAGATTTAATGACGAGCTGTACCAGCTATACGCAGACATCAACATAGTCCAGCGAATCAAAACGCAGCGGCTGCGCTGGCTAGGCCTTGTTATGCGAATGAAAGATGATGCTCCGGCCAAGAAAGTGTTTCTATCGGAACCCGCCTATGGAAGCAGAGGTAGAGGGCGGCCCCACTCCGTTGGAAAATGATTTAAACTCCCTTGGTGTGACCAATTGGCGCCGGTTGGCGGCAGTCCTTTTCTTTTTATTTCTTTTATTTTTACCTGAGACAAACATCTGGGGACTTGAAGAGGTACAAGCCCCAGATGTACATGGTCCTAATCAACGGTAACTACTCTTACTGCACCTAAGGATCCAGGGCGTAAAAAGCATGAACGGAGGTTGTTAAAAGGACAAGGCAGCACAAGACGATCAAGAAGGTACGTGGTTTTTCAGTTTGGCACTAGACATTTCTTTTATAAAACCAGTGCGGCAGTGATAAATACCAGTGAGTTATAAGGGAAACTATGCGTCAGTCTGCTACTTTCCCCCTCCAGTGGTAAGGGGTATCAGATACTGCGTGCAGTATTAAAAAAAAATTTTTCGTATTTTTTTTTTTTTTTTTTGGTAAACCTCGATCAAGTCTGGCACTTCCCCCCACCAGCGGTAAAGGGTATCTGATACAGTTCGAGATAAGGGAAATATACTCCCTGTGATTATACTGCCGATTTCTACTACCTTTTGTAAGTCTGGTACTTCCCCCACCAGTGGTAAGTGGTACTAGATACTGCTCAAGGTTAGGGAAATTTTCCCTCGGCTCCAATTTCCGATTTCTACTAGGAAAACTTTGTTCAAAGCAGGTACTTCCCCCCACCAGCGGTAAGGGGTACTTGCTCCTGTCCAAAGTTAGGGACTACTTCCTTGGGCGACAGGTATACGAGTCCGTAGGTTTCTACAACGGATCAGATACGCACGTGAGGGCTTCGACCTCATTTGGATTTTGTTTATTTTCGGTAGGAGATTTTACTCCAACCGACTGGAGCGATCAGCAGAGGATGTTTTACCTCAGCGATCTCTTAGTTTCTACCACGAATCAGATACGCACCTGAGGGTTTCCACCTCATTTGCGTCTAGTTTATATTCGGTAGGAGGTTTTTACTCCAACCGACTGGGGAGATAATCAGAGGATGTTTTACCTCAGCGATCACTTAGAAGACAGTGAAGTTAGATTAGGAGCAAGTAGAAATTCGAAGTTATCGTCTCTATAAGTGCAAAAAATAATGTTCTCGCATTCAGAGCAAAGTTTCACTTTTAAAAAATTTTTTACGAGCAAAAACAAAAGCACTGCCAAATCCGCACTCGGAAGTAAGTCAGCAAATAATTAAAAACTACTAAAAAATATTAAAACACATCCATCGACAATGGGTGGCGAGTAATAAAGTAACCAAAAAATCTCGTTTTGTTTTAAACTTTTATTGGGAGAAATTATCGGGTCCTACGCCTTTCTGCCAAGTCAACTTTTCGTGGTAAATATTATATCGGGAAATTTTTTAAATAGGCTTATCTTCGCTTCCCTCCTAAATTCCTCCCAAAATGGAATCTTATAGCAGACTAGCCGACGTAGTAACCGAGTTTGAGTCAGATTTTAATGACTCACCTGTGGAAAGCCATACGAAGACCACTCTTGCGCTTCAACGAGAGGAGTTAAGAGCGATCTGGAAAAAGGCGAAGGCGTCCCAAGAGGCCTTCTCAATTCAGATACGCTAGAAGCGAAAAATATTTCAGCTGTAAAGCTAAAACATAAAAATGTTTACTCGGTATACCTGCGATGCATGTCAAATATCGTTGAGGTGCAGGAAAAATTAACAAAGCCCGAAAAGACTGTGGAATCTTCACCCATACGGGAACATGAACGTCATATTCGTCTGCCCCCATACGACACCGACGTGTTCAATGGCGATTATCTATCCTGGCCAACATTCCGCGACTTGTTTACGGCTATTTATATTAAGAATAGTGATCTTATTACTGTTGAGCGTTTATATTACCTCAACCAAAAGACACAGAGGGAAGCGAACGAAATTGTCAAAAAATGCGAAGTAACAAATGACGGCTTCGAAACTGCGTGGAAAAATCTGACTGACAGGTACGAGAACAAACTTATCCTGATCAATACTCAGTTAAAGATTTTATTCAATTTAGAGTCAATCAAACATGAGAGTGGTACTTGAATTAAAACAACGCGAGATTAACAATTGTATCGCGTCACTAAAAACGCAAAAGATCGACATCGCAAACTGGGATGCGATTCTAACTTACTTGTGCTCGACTAAGCTGCCAGAAAGCACTTTGGCGCTCTGGGAACAGACAGTGGAGAACAAAACTGAAATTTCTAAGTGGGAAGACATGGACAAATTTTTATCCAATCGATTCCAGACACTTCAAACTGTTTCGGCATAACAGGTATTAACTATGCCACAGCCCCGAAACAGAATAATGGTAGACCTTTTACCGATTCTTCGCACAGAAAGCTTGGCGCCTTTCAAACAAATTAAGCCAAGGTTTCTTGCAACGTGCGCAATTCAAATGAGCACAAACTTATAAATTGTCAAAGGTTCCGTAACCAAAGGTCCCCTGAAAGATTAAACTTCATTAAAAGTTCTAATAGTTGTGTCAACTGTTTATCCTCAGGACATACTGTGCCTAGGTGCACCAGCTCATATAACTGCAGCCCTTGCCACCTACGACATCACACGCTCCTACATATTCAGACAGTTGCTCGAAATCTGCGGGTAGGAGTTCAACGTCACACCCCAATGATAACATTGCTAGCACTTCGGCCAGGCCCAGCAGAGGCAGGCAAACATTTCTAATAATGTTGCGTCATGTTTCTCAAATACCAGGTTTTTACTAGGCACAGCATGTGTTAACAGGTGCGCATGAGTACCACTGCGTTGGTTTTATCACAACGGGCAGGAGACCTTCCTACTTGTCAGGTGGACTTTCCCTAATCTTATATTAGCGGACAAGCGTTTTTTCAAAAATGAGCCAGTCGACCTCATATTAGGCGGCGACATATGTATATGCTCAAATAACGCTAGGCGGCATCAAAAAATATGTTATGGGAACTCTTCTAGTGCAGTAGATAGTTTTTGGTTGGATATTAACCCGCCAAACTGCATTATTAGACCCTGCCGAAAAACGCGTATCTTTTGTTAGCGGGGTAACTCTTGATAAAATTTTACTATCATTTTGGGAAATAGAAAATGTGCCTAATAAAAGGCCATACAACAAAGATGAGGTCTATTGGGAGGATCTTTACAAAACCACAACCAAAAGAACCAATGAGGGAAAATATATGGTGTCATTACCCTTTAAGGAAGAGGTACAGTTAGGCCCGGCCTTCAAAATCGCTTGCTCTCAGGTCTTTAGAATGGAAAAGCGTTTAGCTAAAGACCCCTCACTTCAGACTGAGTACAATCGGGTATTATCGGAGTACGAAAAATTAGGCTATATGTCCTGTATCACCGAACGCATTAACGGAGACGAATGCAATAATTATTTCCTCCCACATCATGCCCTCAACAAAGAGGAGAGCACCACAAGAAAAGTTCGTGTTGTCTTTAATGCTTCTTCTGCAACATCAAATGGAGTTAGCCTCAACGACGTCCTCTACCCCGGTCCAGTCCTACAAAGCGACTAGACTATTTTAATACTACGATGGCGATTTTCTAAGTATGTTTTCAACAGCGATATTGAGAAAATTTACCACCAAATCCTTTTAAATACCGACCACACGAAATAACAAAGAATTGTATTTCGAACAGACCCCTCTCAGCCCACGCAACTCTACGAGCTAAAGACGATCACATTCGGAGTGAACTGTACCCACTACCTCGCTATCAGGACCGTCCTTCAATTGGCAGACGATGTGGAAAGCGAAAGCCCACTTGCGGCCGACATACTGTGGAGAGCCATGTACGTGGAGGACGTGCTAGCAGGAGGACACACCATCGACGCAACGATCACAGCCAGGGAAGAAGTAGCCGCAGTAATGAACTCAGCAGGATTTTCGCTAGGAAAATGGACAGCCAACTGCGACGAGGTACCACAGGGCATACCAAGATCCCTCCTCCTTAATGAAGACTTCCTGGATTTCGAAGACGCGAGTATGGCCAAGGCATTAGGCATTCGATGGAACGCTCTTTCGGATAACTTATTTTACATCTGGTTAGAAGGTACAGGGTAGGATGAGAATGTATGGACTGTCTCCCTTGAGCGCTGGCAGAACTTCATGCAAAGCTACAAATATATTGAAAAAATACGTATCCCACGGTGGGTACATTTTTCTCCAAGCGCCAAAGTAGAAATCCATGGGTTCTGCGACGCCTCGGAGAAAGCGTATGCAGCTTACATTTATCTTCGCGCTGAGATAGATGATACAACCTTCGTAAGTCTGCTACTGGTTAAGTCTAGAGTAGAGCCATTAAAAACCGTGTCCCTACCTAGGTTGGAGTTATGCAGGGCAATGCTACTGGACGAAACTTTAGATGCAATTAATAATAAGCTCAACCTAGACCAACGCCCAACCTTCTTATGGACGGATTCCACTATTGTTCTGGCTTGGATACGAAAGCCTCCTTGCTCTTGATCAACTTTCGTGGCTCACCGTATCACAAAAATAATTGACCTAGTCCGAACAAATGACTGGCGTCATGTCGACTCAGCTTCGAAACCTCCAGACCTCGGTAGCAGGGGTTTACCAGCCGAGCAACAATTCCCTGTGGTAGAAAGGCCCTTCTTGGCTACAACAAGATGTGACCGAATCGCCCACTCAGGATACAGTTTATGTTACGGATATAGAGGAAAAAGGGGTACAAGTACACATCGCAAAACCAGTTCTGTTGCGGAAGATATTTTAGAAAGGTTCTCCGACCTACCTCGGGTCTTAAGGGTCCTATCATATATTAGGCGTTTCTGACTCAGAACTCACCCTGCAGCAGAGACCTCCTTTCTCCAATAGTCTCTTCGGAAGAAATAATAGCCACAATGTGTCGTCTTATAATAAAAACCCAAAAGAGCCATTATGGTGCGGAGTACTTCGCTATGAAATAGAAAAGCCGATAATTTCTAAGAGCGAATTATTGCCTCTTGACCCATTTACCGACGACGACAACATGATTAGAAAGGGCGGCAGAATACGAGCTTCTCGCTATGTCTCTTATAATGAATGTCATTCGATTATCCTACCATACAGTTGCAAACTGTCGCGGCTAATCGTTCAGTTCATCCACCAAGTGTCTCTGCATGGTGAGAATCAGCTCATGCTGCGCCTCATTCGAATGCAGTACTGGATCCCTCGCGTAAAAAACACGATCCGATCGGTGATCCACAACTGTAAACCTAGTACGATCTACAGGAAACGTGCACAAACGCAGCTTATGGGGATTCTTCCGAAGAAACGAACCTCCTTTTCTCGCGCTTTTACCAATACCGGCGTCGATTTCACAGGACTCTTTGAAATCAAAAATTATCAAGGGCGGGGATGTAGGGTATCAAAAAGATACGTCTGCCTCTTTGAATGCTTCTCGACAAAGGCTATCCATCTGGAAGCTATTACGGATCTAAGCACTCAGTCTTTCCTAACAGCTTTTGCCAGATTTATTGCACGACGCGGTTGTCCGAAAAACGTTTATTCCGACAACGGAACTAATTTTGTAGGAGCGGCTCGGTCACTAAGGGCAGAGTTCAGCGCATACTTAGCCGACGCCTGGACCAAGACTCTCGCCTTCTACTCCCATCAAGAAATACGGTGCCATTTCATTACCGCCGCAGCTCCTCACATGGACGGACTGTGGGAAGCGGGAGTGAAAAGTTTTAAAAGCCACTTTACCAAAATAGCTTATAATAATAAATATACATTCGGGGAGTTCGCTAAATTATTGTGCCGATTGAGGCTTGCCTCAACTCACGACCGCTAACACCGTCATCCAACAATCCAGCGAATCTGGAACCACTAACCACAGAACATTTCCTAATTGGAGGACACCTACTTGCTCCTCCAGAACCCGACGCTAGTCAGAATCCGCCCTCCATTATAAATCGTTGGCAACGCTTGAAAGCCCTACACCACTCCTTCTGTAAGAGGTGGAAATTTGAGTATTTAATTGAGCTCCAGAAAAGAAATAAATGGAAACATCCAAAAACCAACATGAAGGTCGGGGATTTGGTTGTTGCTAAAGAAGACAACCTCCCACCTAACGAATGGCGTCTAGGAAGGGTTACTAAGGTACACCCCGGGTCCGATGACAGAGTACGAGTGGTCGATACCAATACCTCTAAGGGCCAAGTGACAAGACCCCTCGTGAAACTCCATTTACTTCCTTCCGGCAGTGAAGATCAAACCTCCACAACAACACTATAATAAACATATTCAGCTTTTGCTAGCGACGGAATTCCTCGTTATTACTACCTCCTATGAGTCCCACTTCATATATTTGCTAGGAAAAGTCGAACCGTCCAATACAGTCCACTGAAAATATCGAAGAAGATTTGCCTTCCAAGAATCAATATAAAAATGATTTTGCTACCCAAAATCAGGCTTTCAGAGCCCCAGCGATCACTCTTAATGAGATCGGCTTGAAGAAGCATGTTGAAAAGGCCCCTACTATTAAAATCCCAACGCGACGTGTTCAATTTCTACTGAATACCATGGTACCTGGGCTTTACTTTCTTTTATTGCTCGAAAGCCAACAAAACGGGAGTGCATTAATGACACTCGGGGAAAATCATGCAATTAGTTAAACTATCCAGCACTTATCGGGTTTCGGCAGACGGGCTAGGTGATTATAAAAGCGTCAGTTCATTAATGACATTCGGGGAAAATCGTGCATTTAGTTAAACCATCCAGCACTTATCGGGTTTCTGTAGACGGGCTAGGTGATTATAACACCGAAAATCTCCACCCCCAACCATGCAAAGAGGCATGAGCAAATTGAACAACCCCTCAGACTCGCCACTCAATTTATAATGCCGTTACCTCAGAGGCATCGAGGAAAGATAAATTATCGAGTCGGAGCGGAATCCCGGTCTTTCTGCCCGGCCCCCAGAGGGAAGCGGAAGCCAGGACTTTCCGACCTCCTCTCGCTCACGAGAAGCGCCGTGGAGCGGGATCGCGGTCTTTCCGCCCATTGCTACAACAAAAACAACGTCAGCGTGGAGCAGAGTCTCGGATTTTTCGCCCGCCCATACGAAAGCAAGAGCAGCGTGGAACGGAATCTCGGTCTTTCCGTCCACCCATAAGAGAGCGACGCCAGCGGGAGCGGAATCGCGGTCTTTCCGCCCTCCCACAAGAGAACGACGCCAGCGTGGAACGGAATCTCGGACTTTCCGACCATCCAATCGACAGCAACATCGTCTTGGAACGGAATCTCGGACTTTCCGTCCACCTACTCGACAGCAGCAACGGCGTGGAGCGGAATCACGGACTTTCTGCCCATCCACTCAACATCGCCGCAAGCGGAACGCGGGACCAACGATACCAACGCGATGGAAGTGCAAAATCGCCACATCGCCAATTAGTTCCTGTACGCACGGTCTCCCGAGTATCGCAGCTACCGGCAACCTTCAGGACTGGGCACATCATTCGTGAGAAACGGCCGTTCGTGTCAATATCTCTAACTGCATTTGTGAAAATTGAGGCACGAAGGCGCCTTCATATGGTTCGCGCTCTAAGCGACGTTTCCGCCCCAACGACTATAATAGCCCACGACCTGGCTCGGCATCTACATTTAAATGACGACGCCCCTGGCACTGCACAAGGGTGCCTTCTCCGAATACGAGGCACGAACGGCCGGAATAAACATTTAATTGTACACGCCATCATCAAGGAGAATTATGCGCTCATCATCAGCCGACGTCGATCCTTCGATCGCCAGCACTTGCGGACTCCAATTTTTACACCTCCGCACCCATTCGACTCTTCTTGGAAGCCGACGCATACACGGAGGTATTATTACCCGGCGCTCAACCAACCACAATGGACCCGCTCATGGCCCAAGATAGCATATTCGGATGGCTCCTATCGGGATAGTGCCCTGCCTAAGAATCCCACATTTGATCTATTGATCTTTAAAATTGAAATTAATATAAATTTGTACACAATATTTAGAAAATGAAGTGCCAAAAAAAATCCACCATGCCTTGCTCCATAATCGTTATGCTTTTTTTTCTTCCAGCTCAAGTTTTAAGGATGGAACGAGCGGAAATTCACGCGTTGGCCAAATCTACTCATTCATAATTTTTTTTCCTCTTTTTTTATGCAAGCGCAGAACATTGAACTATAGGCACTAGCGTTGCCAAATGTCCCGTATTGGCCGGGGCATGCCGTATTTTTCACAAATTTTAAAGTGTCCCGCCGGGAAATGCTATGTCCCGGCATTTTCACAATATCAAAATTAATAAATTATAATCTGCTACGAAACATGGCCATTAACGTGGGTCGATTTGTATGGACGAAAGTTAACCGATATCGCGCCATCGATTTTTCGATAGGATTTTGGCTCAGGAAAAAAAGTTCCTCTACGCATACCCAAAAAAATTATTTTCCAGCCTACGAAATTTCATCGATTTTTTATGCTTTTTTTACCATTTTCAAGGCCCCAAATCATTTTTTATATATTTTTTTTTTGTGTCAATTGGCGTAGTCCCAAGTGAATTGATGCCCTAAAGATGATGGTAAATGCAGTTTCTTGAAAAAAAAATGTCTTTTATGGACATTTAGAAGCATTTTTAAAATGAAATTTTGCAGGCTCGAAAATTATATTTTTGGCTTTGCGTATTGGAACTTTTTTCCCTGAGCCCAAATCCTATCGAAAAATCGATGGCGCGATATCGGTTCAAAAATCAACCCAGTCTAATGTCCATATTTGCGGCTTCGATTGCATTCAGCTCGTTAGCATATTGCATGCAATTCTGTAAAGAAAAAAATTCATCCCTACTGTGGTTCTAAATGCTGTCAATGTTTGAGATTTCGCACACCTAAAATTTCAATTTGTAAGGCAAGTGTTGTGTTTTAAAATAACGTTTGGAAAATGAATCCACAGAATATTGAATTCGCATTAAACACGCATTAACATATTAATTGTTAGCCTGTTTCATAAAATATTTGTTATAAAAAAATGAGTTAAAAAGTTTAATTCTATCTAAAAATTATTTCGCCGAATGAGCAACCCATACAAATATATAGGTGTTTCTTATTTTTCAAATGTCCCGGGAAACTTTTAAAAATCCCGGGAATTTGGTTCAAATTTGAAGTTTGTCCCGGGAACCCGAAATAAAAATATGGCAACACTAATAGGCACCGTTATGGTTTGCAAAAATTATTCTCCGCTTGATTACTGCCAACAGGTGGATGGATAGGTACGAATGTACATACGTACATATGTACAGTGAGACCCATATACCGCGATCATATGGATCTCATTTTTTATGCGCTAGTATATTCTGCCAGCACTCATTTAGGGATAGGTTATATCCCGATATACGTATATATCAAAGATACGGGTCTTTTCCTTGCGCGCCTGCATATTGTGCCAGAAATCATAAATATACATATCCTGATATATGTATCTATCAGGCATACGGTTTTTTCTCTTTTATGCATTTTGAGCTTTCATTTGCCCCTCAAAACGGGTTCCCTCTGCCGACCGCAGACTTTAAGGGTCTGGTAGGAAGAAGTCGTTCGTCGCTTGGATTTCAGCATTTCGCGGATCAGCAGCCACACTCCTACGGGTAACTAACGCCAAATATATTTTATTTTATTTTAACTTTGCCTTAAATACTTTTGACAATAGCATTAACATTGCAACTATAAGAGGCTTGTATTGTTAACTCTGAATAATTAATAACATTATAAAGATTTACTGCCTTAATTTTCTAATTTTTCTTTTTATTTCTTTTATTTTTACCTGAGACAAATATATGGGGACTTGAAGAGGTACAAGCCCCAAAATCAGACAAGACTGTGTAGAGTTGAGCCTAACTAAACTACGCTTATTTTCATACCTTTCAGTTAAACTCTTCCAGGCAATATCAAAACCATCATTAGTCACAGGAGTATTGCTGACAATATCGTTGGCCTCCCCTTGAGTATTTTGATTAAGATGGAATAACTTCTCAATTGGGGCAAGGTCCTTGTTCGATATGTAAATGGCCGTGAACGTATCTCGGAATGTTGGCCACGACAGATAGTCACCCTTGAACACGGCTGTATTGCACGGAGGAAGACGTATATTATGTGTTCGGGTGGTTGGAGCTTCAGGCTCCTTGGTGCCCTTGGATAACTTGTCAGACAACTTAGCCATTGCAGTCAAGCATCGTACATACGATTGGTATGACAATTTATATTTCTTTTTATTTGAAGAAAGCTCTGTTGGTTGCAGCCCCTGAGTTGCGGAGGTAGATTCTTCATATGCAGACCTTAGCTTCTCCCACATGATCTTAAATTCACCCTGCTGAATACTGAGGGAGATTATGGAGTGGTCAGCTGTGTGTTGATCATTGAAATCCGTTTCGAATTTCAAGATCGCTTCTGCTTTTTTTATGAAGGATTCCATTTTTATATGTATACAGGTAGAAATTAAGGGAATTTAGTGTATACTTTAAATTTAATTTGAAAAAAAATAGCAGCTAGCTATATGACCCAAGAACGCGAATTAATTAACACCGTCATAAATGAGAAAAATTTGTCTAATATGAAATTTTATTTGTTTCAGTGTAAATTAAATATGTACGCAGGTTCGCCACCCAAATTTCACAGGGATAAATTAATTTGTTTGTACTTATATATATTTCAACAAAATAACTAGACTTTGTAGTGACTGTGACAAATATATCGCTATTCTAGTGATTTTATGGGCAAAATCAAAGAAAATATGCAAAAGTGAACAATAAGCGAAAGTGTAAAAAATAAGAAAAAATTCAATAGTTACAAGAAATTTCTGTTGAGTACTTATGCACATAAAACAGTGTGTTGTGTGAGGACCCCAAAGCCGAGGACTATGTATCCTCACAACATACACATATCTATACATTTTTCTAAAGAACATACATTTTGAAATAACTTGGAATTTATAATAATATTTGAATTTATCACTTATACATTTTATATGAAGCACCAGAAATATACATATGTATACCGTTATGAATTATACCCTAAATACATATATTTTGTTGTGCATTGAATGGATAATTACTAAATTGAAGGACAAATTGGACTTGCGCACTTTTGCACGCAAGCAAAATATTTACCTTTCCGCCCACATAAATTTTAAATATAGGATCACCCTAACATGCGTTGAATATTTGGAAGGGAGGTAGATACGCACAAAACATAAAAACGCAGCGGTCAATAAACCCTTTGCACACTCAAAATCCAATGCACCCAGCTACAACGCTGCAAAAATCGCTGCATCATGTGGTCCACTTGTGTCATACTGGAGTACTTACCATTAAACTCCACTGTAATGCAGCAACGGACCAACTCATGTTTCTACACGAACATATTGTAAGCCGATCATTGCTCGTTTTTAACGATTGTAATCACTACACGATGTTTATTGGACTGTGGGTACTCCATGGATTACTGATGATGAATACGGAGCTGGAGTATATGGTCCAGTCCTAGGACATCGTAATGTTAATTGGACCATATTTTTTGTATGAATTGTGGTTAATTTTGGAGCACTCGCTTGGTCCGCAGCGAGTACCCCATACATGCATATGGTCCAATTAACATTGCGATCTCCTAGGATTGGACCATATACTCCAGCTCCGCATTACATCAGAGTAATCCATGGAGTACCCACAGTCCAATAAACATCATGTAGTGATTACAATCGTTAAAAACGAGCAATGATAGGCTTATAATATGTTCGTGTAGAAACATGAGTTGGTCCATTGCTGCATTACAGTGAAGTATAAAGGTACCTTGCAAAAATCGCGAGTACTCCATGCATGCATGACATGTATGACATGTGTATCAAATGAAAGGTATTAAAGAGTATTTTATGTGGGAGTGGCCCATATTTCTATAGGTGGACGCCATTTAGGATATCGCCATAAAGGTGGACCAGGGGTGTCGCTAGAATGTATTTGTACGATATGGGTATCAAATTAAAGATATTAATGAGGCTTTTAAAAGGGAGTGGTGGTAGTTGTATACGGGAAGGCGTTTTCCAGATATCGACCAAAATGTGGACCAGGGTGACCCAGAACATCATCTGTTGGAGACCGCTAATTTATTTATATATATAATACCACGAACAGTATTCCTGCCAAGATTTCAAGGTTTTTTTATTTCGCCCTGCAGAACTTTTTCATTTTATTCTTCTTAATATGGTAGGTGTCACATCCATTTTACAAAGTTTTTTTCTAAAGTTATATTTTGCGTCAATAAACCAATCCAATTACCATGTTTCATCACTTTTTTCGTATTTGGTATAGAATTATGGCATTTTTTTAATTTTTCGTAATTTTCGATTTCGAAAAAGTGGGCGTGGTCATAGTAGGATTTCGGCCATTTTGTATACCAATACAAATTGAGTTCAGATAAGTACGTGAACTAAGTTTAGTAAAGATATATCGATTTTTGCTCAAGTTATCGTGTTAACGGCCGAGCGGAAGGACAGACGGTCGACTGTGTACAAAAACTGGGCGCGGCTTCAACCGATTTCGCCCTTTTTCACAGAAATAAGTTATCGTCCTGAATCTAAGCCCCTACCAAATTTCACAAGTATTGGTAAATGTTTGTTCGACTTATGACATTAAAAGTATCCTAGACAAATTAAATGAAAAGGGCGGAGCCACGCCCATTTTGAAATTTTCTTTTGTTTTTGCATTTTGTTGCACCATATCATTACTGGAGTTGAATGTTGACATAATTTACTTATATACTGTAAAGATATAAAATTTTTTGTTAAAATTTGACTTAAAAAATTTTTTTTTTAAAGTGGGCGTGGTCGTTCTCCGATTTTGCCAATTCTTATTAAGCATACATATAGTAATAGGAGTAACGTTCCTGCCAAATTTCATCATATCTTCAACGACTGCCAAATTACAGCTTGCAAAACTTTTAAATTACCTTCTTTTAAAAGTGCACCTCCCACGCCCATTGTCCAAAATTTTACTAGTTTTCTATTCTGCGTCATAAGTTCAACTCACCTACCAAGTTTCATCGCTTTATCCTTATTTGGTAATGAATTATCGCACTTTTTCGGTTTTTGGAAATTTTCGATATCGAAAAAGTGGGCGTGGTTGTAGGCTGATATTGTTCTTTTTAAATAGCGATCTGAGATGAGTGCTCAGGAACCTACATACCAAATTTCATCAAGATACCTCAAAATTTACTCAAGTTATCGCGTTAAGGGACGGACGGACGGATGGACATGGCTTAATCAATTTTTTTTTCGATCCTGATGATTTAGATATATGGAAGTCTATATCTATCTCGATTCCTTTATACTTGTACAACCAACCGTTATCCAATCAAAGTTAATATACTCTGTGAGCTCTGCTCAACTGAGTATAATGATTTGCATGCGCTTTGTTCGATACGTCCAAAGGGTCGCTATTAAAAACAAAACAATAAAATTGGATCTATCGCAGTTATTTATTTTATTTGTTTATATTTTTGGAAACCAACTTGACAGTTCAAAATCTATTGTGAGCTAAAACTACAATCCAACCTAATGTGGATCGTAAAATTTATTGTGAGTTGAAAATAAATTACGTTCCGTTTGCTATCGTATGTTATAATCCCATTTTGTTTATACGTTTGACGTATCACGTAATTTTCTTTCGTATGATTGCCGATCCGTGATCGTATGTTACTATTCTAGCCCTGTTTTACGTCCATAAGTACTCAACAAAAAATTCACTGGTACTTGCACTGTGACAAATAATTTTTTTTAAAGTGAATTGTGTTCATACGGCCTTTCGTATATCAGGTATATCCCCCCACCCGCGGTAAGGTATAGCAGACACAGCTTAAGGTAACATAGTTCAGTTATTTCCAAGCACATTTACTTTTAAACTGATACTGCACTATTTTATGGTTCACATAACCACACTTCCATTTGGGTACTTCAGTTTTGTTAATTTTCAACAATAACAACAACTGTGACGGACTTTTCTTTTGGTTTTGCCGGGATTGGCCTCAGTCCGTCCAGGGTTGCTGAAAGTTAAAGATCCCTACCGGTCCTTCTAAAAGAATAACCCTGTTCATTTCATGTAAAAAACGTTATAAGTATTTATTAATAAAAATTCTATTTCTACTCCTAGCTTATTCCCTTGCTTTGTAAGAGGTGACTGAGGTAATAAAACCCTCGGGCAACCTCTGCGGTCGAATGGAGTAATAAAGCCTCCAGACGAATATGCTTTAGTACAAACGAAGTCAAAAACCTTCAGGTGTACTCTTGGACGGTATTCATAAAACCTACCGACTCGTATGCCTGTCTCCTAATCTCTCAATTTTAATGCGAATTCGCCGCCCTTATATACTAATTTTTGTACGAAGGCAAACTTTATGATCGGCTTACAATATGTTCGTGTAGAAACATGAGTTGGTCCATTGCTGCATTACAGAGGAGTATAATGGTAAGTACTCCAGTGGACCACATGGTCCAAGGATTTTTGCAGGGATGCTTCTGCCTTCCGTTGTACGGCGTGCGTTGTTGTGTTGTATGCTAGTGCGTAAGTGTGTACCCTGCAAAAATCGTTGGATCATGTGGTCCACTGGAGTACTTACCATTATACTCCACTGTAATGCAGCAATGGACCAACTCATGTTTCTACACGAACATATTGTAAGCCGATCATTGCTCGTTTTTAACGATTGTAATCACTACACGATCCCTGCAAAAATCGCAAGTACTCCATGCATGCATGTATGGAGTACTCGCTATGGACCAACCGAGTACTCCAAAATTAACCACAATTCATACAAAAAATATGGTCCAATTAACATTGCGATGTCCTAGGACCGGACCATATACTCCAGCTCAGCATTACGTCAGAGTAATCCATGAAGTACTCCAATAGATTACACCATGGAGTACCTACGTCAGATTAGTTTTAATACTACTCCAATGTACTACAGCATGGAGTATCTACGGGTGACTAGTTATAAAACTACTCCAATGGATTACACCATGGACTCACTTCGGTAGATTAGTTTTGAAACCACTCCAAAATGCTACTCCATGGAGCATATGCAGAGGAGTAGATACCAAAATACTGTTTGCTGTTTAGTGCAAGTCGCTTAAGGAAAAGGAACAAATAAAAACTAAAATTATTAAAAACT
Source organism: Eurosta solidaginis (assembly GCF_040869045.1). Classification (NCBI taxonomy): domain Eukaryota; kingdom Metazoa; phylum Arthropoda; class Insecta; order Diptera; family Tephritidae; genus Eurosta; species Eurosta solidaginis. The sequence continues at coordinate 176,871,175 of NC_090320.1, forward strand.
TTACTTTATTTATTCATAATCATACAAGTTTTTAAATACTTATACGGAAAACAAAATTTTTTATGCTTTTAAGTTAATTAAATGCTTACAGCTGCGAAAAAACATAAATTGTTTATTTATTTAAGGCAGGTTTATACTGGACGTAATTCGAACTCACATTTGAAGTTCAATGTCGCTATTGTCGTTAGACCTACAATTATGTATCGAATTGCACACACAACTCCAGTAACAAATAGAATTATTTTGTCATTCGCTTTGATTTCATTCAGTCTTAGATGTTTCTGTTTTGGTTTTAATAGCTTTTGAGTATTGTTAGAAAAAATTATCACACTTCATTTTGTAATTTCTATTGAAATTCGTTTAGGTATCTGATAAAACTAATATTCACATTATTATTGATATTCATAATGCAAGGCAAAAGGTTTTTTTTTTCATTTCCTTAAAACTAATCAGGCAATTCATTGTACTATTTTTTGATTATTAATTTAAAAGTTTTTGTTTACTAAGTTGTAATAAGAGTAATGAATTTTTTAAAATATCACAAGTTCATTATCGAAGACTTCAAAATAGTTCTCTTACCTTATGTCTACATGCATAATTATTTTTTGGTTTCTAATTGCATACTTAAAATAAGTATTGTCAAAAGAAAATATAACGAATTCATATTTGTAATGCAAACTTTTTACTTAAAACTAGCTGTACATATTTGTATGAAATCAATTTAACTCCATTAATAAAAACCAAAACAAAACTTTTCATTTCAAAATGTATAAATAATATAAATTATTGTTAAAAGAATATCACAAATTCATGCTAGTATCTTAAAACTATTACTTAAAACTATCTGTACATATTCTTACTTATTCCATTTTACTTCAATAATAAAAAAGTTTTCATCTTAATTTCTAAAAAATATAATTGCATATATATATGTACATAATTTAAAATTACTGCTTCTTTTTTTGGCTGGACACGACTCGAAAGTGACGTTTTTTCACTGCTTGGAGTGCCATTCGCAATTCTTTTCCCGCGTTTGGGCAATTATCTCTTATTGCAGCTGAAATAAATATATTCATGAATATTTTATTGGTTTTAACAATTTCAAGATGAAAACGTATTTTACTTGGCTTAAAAACCCCCGTTGTAGTAACACTCTCTCTTATAGAACATTTACCTTGAAGCAAATGAGTTATGCGAACAAACGCAAATCACCCATTCCCCCATACAAATTCCGATTTCCCTATCTACGCTTTCATTAAATTTTTTCTTATTAGCTCGAAGATCCCAAAACCTCAAAGCGAAGATTTCATTTAAATTATTACAAAAAATTAATTTTCCAATATTTATGGCTTTCATACAAACACAAATTTCAAATTGAACCATCCAACATGATCTCGAATGAATCGCGTATATTTTTACCCTCACGATATGGCAACAGCGAACCGCGATATTTCTATCGAACAATTGGGTTAATCGGTCATCTTGACTTGCCATTTCTAATCTGTCACATTATTCTGAAATATTTTGAATTGTCAAAGCCAAACAAATTAATTCTAAGGAAATTATTTATAAACGATAAGCTATCGTACATTTAAGATAAAAAAAAAGCAAAATGTTAAAGTTATACAGTGAATGGTTAACCATCAGTTTGCAACACGACTGTCAGTAAACCAAGGTAAAACTTGATGAGTGCTAATCAAACGGGGAAGATTGTAAGGTAAAAGTCTAGTTGAGGGGTCGACTGCTAATACGTTACCAAAAATATCGTGAGAGGTATCAAACGACGCGTTTTAATCTCGAGAGCAATAATCCTTTGAAGTTGGCGATTTTTGGTGGTTTTTTAATGTTGCGTACCCACAAAAAAAAAGTGTGAACATAAGTGTTTTGTGCGGATATAGTTTTGGTCTCCACCCAGGGTAATTTTTTATAATCGCGGCCGAAGGTTTGATACCTCTCTCGATATTTTTGGTAACGTATTAACAGTCGGCCTCTCAACTAGACTTTTACCGAATGTAAATAGTATATAAAATTGCTATACGTACCTAAAATAACTCTAAATATATTTTTGTTATTCCTTAGACTTTTTTTGCCGAAGTTTCCATCTGTGTTGTATGCCATGCACAGTTCACGGGAAAATATCCGTTCTAAATTTTTAATAGTGCTCCCATCGAGCAAATATTTCACAGCAGATACCTAAAAGAAGATAGTGAACAGAAAAATGCTTTTTAAAATGTGAAAAAATGTATAAATAGTACTGAAAATTACGTATTTCTCCTCATTAGCTTGATTTATATCAGCTTCCATCTTTTGGATATCTTCTTCTGTTTTTAGTGGAAAGATTGTGGTAATTTTAGTTTCTATTTGGCGACTTTTGTTAAACGTTTGTAGCTGCACCTTTTGATCGGCCATCATTTCTACTATAACTTTGTTCTGATTTTCTGTGGTTGCTGAAAAAAATCAAAGAAATGATATTTATGAATGTCTTTTTGCCTATTTCTGTGGCCGCTATTGACTTCTAAACCAATAAACCATTAATTAAGAAATGCTGGTATGATATTATGGGTAAACTTATGTGCTCATTTGCATTCACTAGGGCCTTGTTATGATGAATGTGAATATGTAATCATACATGATTTAATCAATAAGGGAAGGTGCTAAGGACGGATCTAATATAAGTGGTTTCTATTTCGATACCTTAATCGGTTTTACAAATGTAGGATAATTTTGAAACGCTTTGTAAAATATAGGTATCAGAAAAAATTTATAAGAAGATATAAGTTCCCATCGACGTTTCAACCGGGCCAGAAATATGTTTTGCGAATGTTTGGAATATCGGTTACGTTGAGTAAAAATTATATTCTTGATTATAAAAAAACAATTTTTATATATTTTAAGTTATATCGAACCTTTAATTGACCATAAAGAGATCCGAATTTTTATTTTTTGAGACTTTAGTTTTCTTAATTAAAAAAAAGAGGTTAATTTCAATCAAACACAAACAGCAGTATGAAAAAAGAACCTTTATGTACCTCTAATGTAAAGTAGAGAGTTCTACTTTTTTTTAAATATTTCTTTTGACTAATAAAGGTGTGATATGAAACATTAGTACTAAACTCACCTTGCAATTTCGACAAGTTTTCTTTTAAACTTTTTTGTTCGGCCATCATTTCGGTAATTATTTTGTGCTGTTTTTCGATCATGTCTGCAATATACAATAGAAAAAAGTATTATTGGAAGTTTTAATCCATTAGTTAAATTTTAAATAGACTACCTTTGAGTTGGATGCACAAATTACATGGTGCTTTCGTTGTACGGTCTGAAAAGCAAAACGTTTAATGTGAAGTAAATTGAAATGAGGATACTCACAATTTAGTGGTTCATTTCCTACACAAGCATTGAATCTTTTCAGTTTTCCTGGTTCGTTCTCCATTCTATTTTCTTTTTTAATTTTTATTATATTTTGTATTTTATGTGTGGGTATATATTTTATTTTGCTATTATTTTCATGTGCAGTGTAAAATTGGTATTAAAATAACTTTGTTTTCATAAGTGAAGGAGAGAAGTTTGCAGCTAATGTTATTTGCGTTAAATATTTCATCTAATTCTTCTAGTAAATTATCGGCAGAAGAAATACCTAATGCCGATATTGAATCTAAAGGGTCTTCGAAAAATGGGCGGATATTTTTGAAACGGCGGCCTATTACTAAAGTGTCATTGTTTTCATCACGTTTAAACCCAATAATTTTAAAAGGTGCATAGGGCATTAGAAGGCAAAGGTTATTTGGAGCTTTCAAACTCAAGTAATAGTCATTGCATGTGTAGCTATAAATGATATCATTTTTTTTCTCTGAGCCCTAACACTTTTTGTTCCTTTATCATATTTGTATGAACATTTTTTAAATACAATTGTTGCAAAATATTAGTGGGCTTGCGCACATCTTTTGTAATCATTTGTAAGTGATTTTCGAAATCATATGCAGAAAAGTTATATAACACGCCTTGCTGTCTGACACAAGCACATATGTGAAGCAAACTATGAATATTGTAAGTAACACTTTGTGGTCCAAATACTGCCCCGAAGTTTTGGACGAAAAGCCTTAATAATTCTGCTGCAACTTCGATGTTGTTTTGAAAATTTTTTGGGCACGATAATAACCATATTGCACAATGTAGGAGCAGAAATGTATAGTAAAAGTCATCACCAACATTATTCTTTAAAACCAAAATACCTGTGTACAGTAAATATTGTCGAAATTCTATAGCTTTCCAGTTAGAAAGTTCGTCCAAACCTCGAGGTAATCTATTAAATTCTTTGGGAATACTTTTTTTTAGTGTAACCAATAACCTAGATATATTTAGCTTACTCGAAATTGAAATTTTTTCATTTACTTTATTTTTAAAAAGTTTGCTAAGCATTTTCCTGGTTACGCCCAAGTCAATAACAGGCATCGGATCTAATGGAACTTGGCTAATCATTTTTAAATTAATTTTTTCAAAAGGTGTTTGAGTGTTTAAGAATCGTGGTTGATGATGATTTTTAAATTTTCTATTGGCAAAATCATCATCCCCTATTTCTGTGCTGTAAGTTAGAACATTATTTATTTTTTTTGCAACTTGTGTACATTTCGAACAACCATTCGCTGAAGAATGGTGAGCGATTCCACAAACAAAAGACTTTGCTGGAGCGTCACATACTACCGCCCGTATCTTAAATAACATTTCTTTGCCATTGACTGTGAAACCATTTTGCAGTAAATCTAAAATTTCTTCTACAAATTGGTTTAAAAACTCATTCACATCATTTGGTTTTTGCTTTCCAACATATATACCTACTGGAAATACTTTTATGTTTTCAGTATTAATTACTTTAACTAATATCGGCCAAAGCTGAATTTTTGAACTTTTGAAAATTGGCAAACCGTCAATATTAACATCACAAATAATTTCATCAAAATTTTCTAAAATATATGCGACTTTCAATAAATTTTGCTTTATACCGAAATGTGAATACTGGCCAGGTTGCACAGAGACCACATTCGCACTTGAAGCACTTTTTTCCAGAAGCGTCGCTGGAGAAAGAGGTAGTACATCTATGCCATTGCTTCTTAAAAGGATCAATAACTCTCTCATGTTTTTATGAGATATCCTACTCCTCATCTGCCATTTCCCTAAATCATTTATAAGTTTTGTTTTTGAGTTTGCTGCTTCATCTAATTCTAGATTCAAGGAAATTTCTTCTGCCATTATATTATTAACGAAGCCAATCGATTCAACATTTTCTTCTTCATAAATTGTTACAAATTCCCCAGTTGCATTTGCATTTTGCAACCTTTGAACAAAGTTTTGTCTTTCTTGTTGAAGAACTCGTCTTCTGTGACGCGCACTGAACTCCATACCTCTTTTTATTATTTAATAGTTTCTAATATTTAATTATTTTAATTATGTAATAGTTAAATCTTAAAATTTTCACAACGATATTCCTTCTAACTCAATTTCACTTTCAGAAATTCTCTACACCTAAAACCAGTTGCGCACTTCCATGATGCCAGAGTTGTCGTTATTAGAGATTTACTGAAAATAATGTATCTGGTGAGACGCGCCGATTTAAAGCATATGAATTTAGTACTAAATATATAAGGTCCGAGTGTAAAGAACCCAAATTTAAAGTAACTGTTTTTATTAGTTATCAAAAGGATATATACTCCTAACAGTTTTACTTGATTATTAATATAAATTTTGTAATGAATTATTTGACTTTTCCCGCATGGCAACACAGTCCAATAAACATCGTGTAGTGATTACAATCGTTAAACACGATTAATGATCGGCTTACAATATGTTCGTGTAAAAACATGAGTTGGTCCATTGCTGCATTACAGTGGAGTATAAATGTAAGTATTCCAGTGGACCACATGATCCAACGATTTTTGCAGGGGAGCAATGATCGGCTTACAATGTGTTCGTGTAGAAACATGAGTTGGTCCATTGCTGCATTACTGTGGAGTATAATGGTAAGTACTCCAGTGGACCACATGATCCAACGATTTTTGCAGGGATGTTTATTGGACTGTGGGTACTCCATGGATTACACTGATGTAATGCGGAGCTGGAGTGTATGGTCCAGTCCTACGACATCGCAATGTTAATTGGACCATATTTTTTGTATGAATTGGTTAATTTTGGAGCAGTCGGTTGGTCCATAGCGAGTACTCCATACATGCATGCATGGAGTACTCGTGATTTTTGCAGGGGTGGTCCACTGGAGTACTTACCATTATACTCCACTGTAGTGCAGCAATGGACCAACCTTGCAAAAATCATTGGATCATGTGGTCCACTGGAGTACTTACCCTGCAAAAATCGTTGGATCATGTGGTCCACTGGAGTACTTACGTTTATACTCCACAGTAATGCAGCAATGGACCAACTCATGTTTCTACACGAACATATTGTAAGCCGATCAGTGCTCGTTTTTAACGATTGTAATCACTAAACCCCTGCAAAAATCGTTGGATCATGTGGTCCACTGGAGTACTTACCATTATACTCCACTGTAATGCAGCAATGGACCAATTCATGTTTCTACACGAACATATTGTAAGCCGATCATTGCTGGTTTTTAACGATTTTAATCACTACACGATGTTTATTGGACTGCGGGTACTCCATGGATTACTCTGATGTAATGCGGAGCTGGAGTATATGGTCCGGTCCTAGGACATCGCAATGTTAATTGGACCATATTTTTTGTATGAATTGTGGTTAATTTTGGAGCACCCGCTTGGTCCATAGCGAGTACTCCATACATGCATGCATGGAGTACTCGCGATTTTTGCAGGGTACTCCAGCTCCGTATTACATCAGAGTAATCCATGGAGTTCCCACAGTCCAATAAACATCGTGTAGTGATTACAATCGTTAAAAACGAGCACTGATCGGCTTACAATATGTTCGTGTAGAAACATGAGTTGGTCCATTGCTGCACTACAATGGAGTATAATGGTAAGTACTCCAGTGGACCACATGATCCAACGATTTTTGCAGGGTACACACTTACGCACTAGCATACAACATAACAGCGCACGCCGTACAACGGAAGGCAGAAGCATCCCTGCAAAAATCCTGCAACAAAATGCAAAAATAAAAGAAAATTTCAAAATGGGCGCGGCTCCGCCCTTTTTCATTTAATTTGTCTAGGATACTTTTAATGCCATAAGTCGAACAAACATTTACCAATCCTTGTGAAATTTGGTAGGGGCTTAGATTCGGAGACGATAACTTATTTCTGTGAAAAAGGGCGAAATCGGTTGAAGCCACGCCCAGTTTTTGTACACAGTCGACCGGCTGTCCTTCCGCTCGGCCGTTAACACGATAACTTGAGCAAAAATCGATATATCTTTACTAAACTTAGTTCACGTACTTATCTGAACTCAATTTGTATTGGTATACAAAATGGCCGAAATCCGACTATGACCACGCCCACTTTTTCGAAATCGAAAATTACGAAAAATGAAAAAAATGCCATAATTCTATACCAAATACGAAAAAAGGGATGAAACATGGTTGTCAAGCCGGGGCACTCTCTATTGGGCTTATGCTCCGGAATGACTCAAATTATGGGAATGAGACGGGAGAGATAAAGTACACCAAAATGAAAATGAATTAGTTTGAATTCGGTACAATGGTTTTATTATATTTATATAATAAAGTATAAAAAAGGATGAAAATACAAAGGTATGTATTTAACTCTAAATTACCTTCGATGTGGTAGCTGCTCCGATGCTCCTGACTGCAGTTGTTGAAAGTCAAAAAGGAAAGAAAAACGAAAAGTAACTGAGATTTATATCGGACCGGCCGATCATAGGCCCTTTCGTTCAGTTTCCCCTTAATGCGGACTCTAACATGCATTTGTGTGCAACAGTTAAGACAATAAAAAAGTGCACATTAGGGTGGCACGAGATATTTAGCTTATCGGCCTAAACATCCCGGCCCCCTTGCGGTAAGAAAGCATATTTGTCTAGGGCAGCCGCAGAAACTACCATTTCGAAAGCTGTAAATGTTGTAAACTAGAATATAAGAAAACAGACGTGGATTAAATTCAATTGCGAGAGAGGCGATGCAATATTGTCACTATTTAAATATTAATTCAAAAATTCAAAATAGGAGGTTTTGCATTTAGGCGCCTCATATAATATTCATTATTTGAAAGAAAAGAAATGATTTGTAAAACCTTAAGTTTAATCTGAATGTTTTTAGCGACCTTTTTATATGTAAATATGTTGAACTTTAGCTGGCTCGAGGTCAATAAAAATACGTTGAATAAAACCACAGGTTTTTTAACTAATTTATTCCAATATATTTCGGTTATTCCGCGATAACCGTTCTCAAGGATCTGTGTATAAATGTGATATAAACAATTTTCTTATTACCAAAAACAGTCAAAACATAAACAATATTTGTATATATGTACATACATTTCTTTTCACGTCTTTATAACTTGACGCGGAGCTTAACACTGTCTATTTGATCGTTAGTAAATGACGAAACAAGTGAGCAACGCCATCGGTATCCGTTTTGTAGTTTAGCCGAATGTCTGGTGGAGTGTTAATTATATGTAACATTTCTAGTGTAAATCGTTTGTTGTAGTGTTGTTCTTGTTGTAATATTGTTACTTTTTCGAAGTTGGGGGAGTGGCCGCTACTTGCACAGTGTGCCATAAGTGCAGTTTTTTGTGTATTTGAATGATGGCACTGTTTAACGTCGCATTTGTGTTGTGCTAGTCTGGTTTTTAAATTTGATTTCGTTGTGCCAATATACATACTTTTGCAAGGTTCTTGGTTATTGCCGTTACATGGAATTTTATAAATTACATTACTTTTTTCTAATTGAGGTATTTTTGACTTAGTTTTGTTGAACATGGTTTTCAGAGTGTTGGTTGGCTTATGGGCTATTCTTACTTTTTCTTTGTCATAACAATCTGACTTCGCTAGTCGTTCTGATAAATGAGGTACATAAGTGACGGATTTGAAAATTTTTTTAGGGGTTTCACGGTCTTGTTGATTTTTTGTAAATTTGGCTCTTTTTAATAGTGTTTTTATCATGTTTTCCGGAAATTCGTTGTCTTTTAACAGTAATTTTGCTTCTTTTTTAATCTCATTGTGGTAACTTCGTCTGTTATCTGCAACATACGTCGTATACAGCCCATTGCTGTATTTATTATCATCGTTTTGGATGTTTCGAATGAAAGTTGATGATTCGTCTGGATGCTGTTGTTTAAGTTTAATGTTAAAAAGTTTAGACATTGGTGACTCCGGAGAGTACCCACCCAAATATCGTGCTTTGAGCTAGAAGAGGTCCGAATGTGTTCGGTAGGAGGCCAGGTAAAAAGATTTCTCCGTAGATTTCCGCTCCAAGAACTAAACGGATGGGCGTCGACCTATAAAATTGAGGGTCTGCCAGCCGAATGTGGGTGTAGCTGCTGGCTATCGATGAGTCCAGATTGTCCCCTGGCGACACCCTCTGATAATATGGGATTAGGGTAGCGTATGTGGATACACGTTTATTTTCGCCATGCTTCCCTCTTAGACGCAGAGTACAGCTATCTTGCTCACTGATCCTAGACGGGGTAAATCCTAATTCATATGCCAAATCGGATGACATGATTGTATGTGGTGAGCAGGCGTCAATGAGGGCTCTGACAGGGTGGAGACGTCCCATGGCTTCTACTCTTACCACTGCGGTGGGCGCAATCGCGAGAGTTAGCCGCAATGTTGGTTGACTAGCTGCGTGTTGCCCTATTAGACCATTGCGAAAGGTTGTCGGCTTATGAAGCTGGCGTGAATTACTTATATCCTTCCCATGTCGCTGTCGATGCAGGTGGAGAGGCCTTGACTCCACTCCGCGCTTGGTGACTTTATTTTGTCGGGTAGGATGTTGGCGTTCGTGTTGTAAGCGGGGTCGGAGAGACCGAGTCTCCAATCCCCTGGTAAGGGCCGGGCGAAGAGGCCGTGTCTCCGCTCCGGACCGAAATACGTCGTAATGTGTTTGGGATTCAGGACGAAGAGGCCTGGTCTCCGTTCCAATCTCCGAGGCGTATAAAGAGATAACGTCGTCGTCTTCTTCTTCAGCTACTTGCGTGCTCCAAGGTTTGCTGCGTGCTTCCCAAAGAAGGCTTAATTCTTCGTTGTCGCCCTCTAGGTGGAGAGTTGAGTGGTGCTTCTTGCCGCATTGACGGCATCTCCCTTGACTTGTGCATTCCCTAGTGAAATGGTCCATGGCCAGGCAATTTCCACAGAATGACCCTTTTAGGGCTTCGCGGAGTCGTTCCTCTGGTGTCTTGGCGCGGTATATGGGGCACAGACGTATAGGATGTTTTTTTTCACAGAGATGGCACTTTTTGTTCAGGCTTGATGAACCCTCAGCATGCTGTTTTAATGCGCGGAACCGACCCATTTCTCCTGAAAAGGTTTTGGTTATAACTCTTAAAAAACAAAATGATTTGAGTCGTTTTTTTTTACTGAGGTCGGGTGACGAGAGATTTGACGATTTGTCTCGGGCGTTGAAAATTTTCGCTCGTTAATTTCGTTATAGATAATACATCATGCGATAGCAAATGTGACTATGGCCTAAATTAAATTGAGCAGTTTGAGTGCCCGTGTATTAAAATGACGGATATGTGATTGTCTTAAAGTGCCAATAGACGGCGCGCTTTCAACATCCTAGAGCAGCTGACAGATCGACATATTCTAAAACGTGATTGCTGATCATAAAAAATCCAAACCCCCAAAAGCTGCTGTTTGAAATTTACGTGTCGTGAAAAAATAAAGTATTTACGCATATTACTAAGATGTCTATACGTCAGGCTCTCATTTCCTTTAGGATTTTGTTAGCAGGCAACATTCAGTCAAAAATATGGCGAAAACAAAAAAAGTAGAAAACCATAATAAATCTGCCATCAATGAGGTAGCTAAAAGTGAACGTACAATAATACATTTGTCCAAACGTGTGCATAATATTGGCTTCAAGAAGCGCGCACCACGCGCTATCAAAGAAATACGCAAGTTTCCAGAGAAAGAAATGGGTACCAATGATGGGAGAATAGACACACGCCGGAATAAGCACATCTGGTCAAAGGGTATTCGCTCCACTCCAGTTCGCGTACGTGTACGTCTGGCGCGCAGGAGAAACGACGATGAAGAGTCACCCAACAAACAGAAAATGTTGAATCCAGCGATGATTGAACAGAACAATTTTTGGCATGTATCAATGCAGTTAAGCTAAACGTCCGTGGTTAGGAATTTATTAAAAGTACAATTAAAGTTAATAAATGCATTTTATATTTGCAAAAAAAAAAAAAAAAAAATGTGCATGAAATTTGAAAAAGGAAAGCATTAAAGTTCATAACGATGAAAAGTGCTGTGCATGAAAAAGTAAAGTTTTTACGCATATTAGTAAGTTGTCTATAGTTCTTTAAATATAAAATATGCAGTCAAGTGGCTCCAATGAGTTACGCCAATTTCCCGATTACAACAGTGCCAATAGTGTAAGCAGTCCACCAGCACAAATAAAGTAAATTCCCCAAGCCATTCGTCTGGCGCTGCAAGTGGTGGAGGCTTTGGTAATAATGCGTCAACGGTTAAAGGTATGATATGTCCAACTCTGCTGGTATATTGGGTGATTTTGGTTTGGGTAGATATGCAGGCTGTTGCTGGTGCAACAATGTATCCTTACGATGGAATATTACCAGCAATTCCTTAATATAGACGCTTTTGTTGTATTGGAACGTATTGCGAATTCAATGATACAGAAACGTGCTGGTGCAAATTATTTGCGTTTGCGTATTGGACACAATCCCGATTTGTATGGCCCCTATTTGCACCACGCCAAAGATAGCTCCCATTGGCGCTATAATTTTCATTTGGTATCTTATGCTGCTACTGGTTATTACCGCGGCTCTACTCTCTGGCTCTGTCTTAATTATCGTACTTACACCTGCTCTGCGCAATTCTAAATTATCTTTATTTCTCATAATTGGCATAGCAAATACTTACATATGAGTGCACTATACATATACCACAATAGCTGATGGTATTAAAATGTTTAATTCCAAATGTATATAATTTAATTTTCATTTTTCTATAGAAAATACGCGCTTCTAAGTTATGGATAATGAAAATAAAAGACAAGAAGAAGTATAATTATACTAAAAAAGGAACACAAACCAATTACTATCATCGGTTTGTTATTTCAAAACATTAATACATATTAGGTACCTACATTAGGCCTATTATGGTTTCGTGTTTGTTGTCACGAAGACATTAATTTAGTTTTGGGTGTGATATTTTAAGAAAAATATTCGTTGATTTAAAAATTTAAGTTATGCTTTTAATGACGTATTTTTCGCATATTTCTTATAAAATTTCAACAAATTTTCCATTCAAAAGAACCTTTCCACGCTGAAAACGTCAAATAAGATATTGGTTCATAGTGACTAAAACGCAGTTCTGCTCATCTATGTCGGGCAAACAAAAACTAAAAGGATATATTAACGAGTATTTGCAGTGGCAGATTGGTTTTTCCTTCTTCGTTGGATTCCTAAAGGGCCTCGTTAGGTGGGAACGAGAGCGGTGGCGCGGTTTCTCCTGGCTTCTCCGCGTTATCCGGTGGAAGTAAAACCAACTTGGTCAGTGGCCTCTTCACTTCGCCCCTTTCAGTTGTGATGTCGACAACTCTGACCCGGCCATCGGGACCAGGGTGGAGGTTGGCTATTCGACCCAATCGCCATTCGTTAGGAGGTAGGTTGTCTTCTTTTATTACTACAAGATCCCCAGTTTTTATATTTGTCTTGGGATATTTCCATTTATTGCGCTTCTGTAGCTCAAAAAGATATTCGTTTTTCCAACGCTTGCAGAAGTGTTGGTGTAAAACTTTAAGTTTCTGCCACCGGTTTACTACGGAGGCAGGATTCTCGTTGGAATCAAGTTCCGGCGGAGCTAACAGATGGCCCCCTACTAGGACGTGGCCTGGGGTTAGAGGCTCTAGGTCAGTGGGTTCGTTTGAGGATGGGCGGGAGTTGAGGCATGCCTCAATTCGGCACAGTAGGGTAGTAAGCTCTTCGTAGATGAACTTGTGCCCCGTTGCCTTTTTCTTAAAATGGGTTTTAAAACTTTTTACTCCTGTCTCCCACAATCCTCCCATGTGTGGTGAGGCAGGAGGAATGAAGTGCCACGAAAGCGTTTGATGGCTATACCTAGTTATAGTTCTATCCCTCGTTTCTGTGATAAGCGCCTTAAATTCGGATCGCAACGACCGAGCAGCTCCGACAAAGTTAGTGCCATTGTCGGAGTAAATATTTTTCGGACATCCTCGCCTGCCGATAAATCTGTCAAGGGCAGCTAAAAACGTAGGGGTACTAAGATCTGTGATAGCTTCCAAGTGAATCGCTTTGGTCGCAAAACAGATGAAAAGGCAGACGTAACCTTTTGAGATCCGGCATCCTCGGCCGCAATAACTTTTGACTTCAAAGGGACCGGTAAAATCGACACCTGTATTCGTGAAGGCACGATAGAAGGTGGTGCATTCCTTTGGTAATATTCCCATAAGTTGTGTTTGAACCCGTTTTTTATAGATGGTGCAAGTTTTGTAGTTATGTGTGACGGTTCTGATCAGGTTCTTGGCTTTGGAGATCCAGTATTGTGTGAGAATGAGACGCAGCATTAACTGGTTTTCCCCATGGAGTGCCACCTGATGAATTAACTTGACGAGAAGGCGGGAGAACTGGCTGCCATAGGGCAGCACTATAGGGTGACGTTCTTTGAATGGTATATCTTGCGAAGCGCCAAGACGACCGCCTACTCTTATGAGATCATCCTTATCCAGAAAGGGGTCAAGGGGTAACAGTTCACTTTTCGTTTCTATTAACTCCTGTGATTTTAATTTCGAAAATTCCTTCCCATAGTAATATTTCTGTTGGATATGTATCAAGCGTTGGGTCATTGTTTCGATTTCTTCTGGGGAAATTAACAGAGATTTAAAATGGAACGAGGTTTTTGTTTTTGGATGAGTCCTTTGGATAAATCTCCTCACATAAGAGAGTACTCTTAACGCTCTGGGCAAATCTGAAAACTTATCGAGAATGTCTGTTCTATTCTCAGTTCTGGCTATCGCGTGAGCTTGAACCTTTTTTTTCTCTATTGTTGTGTCGTAGTTGCCCTCTTGTATAGGCCAATGGGATTCGTCCTCTTGTAGCCAAGAGGGCCCCTGACACCACAACGAATTTTTTATCAGTTCATACGCTGGTAACCCTCTGCTGGCTAAGTCAGCTGGGTTGGCAGCTGACTCCACATGCAGCCAATTTGTATTTCCCACTTTTTCGACTATTTTCGTTATGCGATGGGCGACGAATGTAGACCATGAACATGGCGGCTTTCGAATCCACCCCAAAACGATTGTTGAGTCAGTCCATAAATACGTTTCCACCTGCCCTATGTTGAGGTTGTTGATGACTGAATTCATCATTTCCGCCAAAAGTACAGCTCCACAGAGTTCCAACCTTGGGAGTGATACCGTTTTTACAGGGGCTACCTTGGTTTTTGCTAGAAGCAAGTTAACAAAAACTTGGCCATCTTTCTTGACCCTGAGGTACGCCGTGGCTGCGTAGGCTTTTTCAGACGCATCACAGAAACCGTGAAGTTCGATGCTGTCTCCCGGCGAAAAATATACCCAACGCGGAATCTTGATATTGTCTATTTCAAGGTAGTGTTGAGTAAAGTTCTTCCAGCGTTCCAGCGTTGTAAGGGAAACTACCTCGTCCCAACCAAATACTTTGCATAAGTATTTTGGCTACGATTACTATTGGCGCGAGCCATCCTAGTGGGTCGAATAGTTTGGCTATGTCTGATAGTACTTCCCTTTTTGTAAGTTCCTGGTCTGTTTCCAATGGCCTTGCGGTAAAGTAAAATAAGTCGCTATGCGCGTTCCATCGTATTCCAAGAGCTTTTACTGTGCTGGTATCTTCGAATGCCAAAAAGTCCTCACTGAGTAGATGTTGCTTAGGGATGTCCTTAAGAATTTCTTCACAGTTGGAAGTCCATTTTCGTAAAGGAAATCCTGCTGAATGTAGAGCTTTCGTGATTTCGTCTCTTGCCTTTATGGTTGTTTCGATTGTGTGCCCTCCCGCTAACACGTCGTCCACATACATACATTTTCGCAGAATGTTGGAGGCCACAGGGAGAGAGCTTTCGACATCGTCAGCTAATTGTAGCAATGTGCGTATCGCGAGATAAGGTGCACAGTTTATACCGAATGTAACCGTTTTTAACTCATATAGATTAAGAGGTTCTTTTGGGCTGGCACGAAAGGCTATACGCTGATACTTGGTATGATCTTTGTTCACCCATATTTGTCGATACATTTTCTCGACGTCTGAGTTAAACACGTATCGATATAATCTCCAGCGTAGAATAAGTATTGAAAGTTCTGCCTGAAGTACCGGACCCGGGAGTAAAATGTCATTTAAGCTTTTACCATTAGCCGTCGGGCTCGAGGCATTGAAGAAAACACGGACCTTCGTGGAGGTAGTTTCGGCTTTTATGACAGCGTGGTGGGGTAGGAAATAGTTGTCGATTGCATCTGCTGCCGGCCACCGTGGTGTGATGGGTAGCGTGCTCCGCCTATCACACCGTATGCCCTGGGTTCAACTCCCGGGCAAAGCAACATCAAAAATTTTAGAAATAAGATTTTTCAATTAGAAGAACATTTTTCTAAGCGGGGTCGCCCCTCGGCAGTGTTTGGCAAGCACTCCGGGTGTATTTCTGCCATGAAAAGCTCTCAGTGAAAACTCATCTGCTTTGCAGATGCCGTTCGGAGTCGGCATAAAACATGTAGGTCCCGTCCGGTCAATTTGTAGGGAAAATCAAGAGGAGCACGACGCAAATTGGAAGAGAAGCTCGGCCTTAGATCTCTTCGGAGGTTATCGCGCCTTACATTTATTTATTTTTTTATTTAATTTTTGACATATGTCCCAATGTCTCATATTCGCTTAGAACCCTTGTGTACTCTTTTTGCAACTCAAGATTTTTTGCGAGCCTTGTCTCATTTCGGAAGAATTGAGAGCACGCTCTTTTAAGAGAAGAGCCTAAGCATATAGCTGCAGGAAATTCTTGTTTGAAGGGGAGGGACACTATATATTTCCCATCTTCGTGCCTTTGCGTAGATTTTTCAAATAAATCATCACAAAATTTATCGTCTGCGCTCATAGCTTTATTTGCAGGGATGTTTTCTAACTCCCAGAAAGCCGATAATTGTTTATCTAAGTTAACTTTGCTATGATATGCTACTATGTTATTGGTTGGATTTTGTGGTTCTGTGCGGCCGGTTAATATCCAGCCAAACACAGTTTCTTGTGCCAAAAGCGTGCTCAGTACATTTTTCTTCAGGCCGCTAAGAATTATTTGGGGATATAAATCGCCTCCCAGTATCAGATCTACTTCTTCGTTTACATAGAACCTTTTATCCGCTAGAACCAAATCTGGAAATGCCTGCATAGTCATAGCGCTGATATGACAGGATGGCAGATTACCAGTCAGTTTGGCTAAAACTAGCACCGTGGCATGCATGCGGAAAATTGTACCAACTGGCGATCGTATTTCTATGTTGCATGCTTCTTTAATTGGCACAACGCTGGAATCTGTGATGCCCGAAACTTGAGCTCGGATCTTTCTAGCGGGAAGCTTGATTCTGCGTTTGAGTCGTTCAGTAATGAAGGAAGACTCAGAGCCAGGGTCGATAAGTGCCCTAGCGGAAAAATCTGTGTCATTAATGTGGATATTGACCCTTGCCGTACCGAGAAGCACGCCGGAAGTAGCATTCGCATGACAAGACACTACAGTATTTGTTTGCTTGTCAGTGGATGTATTCTTCTCCCGATTAGTTTGGGCCTGCTTGGAAGTCGAGGGTATATCATCGGACTTGTGTTGTTCCGATGATGAAGTCCGATGTGCTGTTGTCTTTTGCTGATTTGTCTGCAGATGTAGGAGCGTGTTATGTCGGAGGTGGCATTTATTACAATTGTATGCGCTTGTACATCTCGACACAGTATGGTCACAGCTTAGACAATTAAGACAACCGTTTTCCTTTTTGATAAAGTTTAATCTATCCTTGGGTGTAAGCTTTAAAAAACGTGAACAAGTGCGCAACTTATGATCATTAGTGCGGAACATTTTACACATGAACTTGGTCACACTTGCTTGGAATGTACCAAGTTGCTTAGGGGTGGTTTCGTGACGTGTAGGTTGCGGCTTCGGTGCCTTCACCTTACCCTTCAAACCGTATAGTGTTTCCAGGGTTTGAAACCTGCTAGATAGGAACTTGTCCATATCCTCCCACTTTGGCAAGCCACTTTTTTGTTCGATGGTTTGTTCCCAAAGTGCCAGAGTATTTTCTGGTAATTTTGTGGAACAGAGATAAATAATTATTGCATCCCAATTACAAATATCAACTTGGTGACACGTGAGTGATGACAAGCAATTGTTAATATCTCTTTGCAGTCTTTTTACGGAGCTACCACGCTCACTTTCAATTGGACTAAGGTTGAAAAGAATGTTTAATTGCGTATTTACGAGGATACGCTTATTTTCGTATCTCTCGCACAAGTTTTTCCAGGCCATAGTAAAGCCCTCATTTGTTAGAGGACATTTTTTTACTATATCTCTGGCTTCACCCTGGGTTTTGTTGGTGAGATGAAATAATTTTTCAACCCCATCGAGGTCCTCGTTTTTAATATATATAGCCGAGAACATGTCTCGGAAAGATGGCCAAGACAGATAGTCACCTTTAAAAACCTCTGTCTCGCATGGAGGTAGGCGAACATGGTGTTTGCGTTCGGTCTTTTTTTGGGTTGACTGTTCCAGGTTCTCTCTTTCTGCTTTATTCAGGATTTTTAATTGGGCCGTTATAGTAGACATACATTTTATATAACTATTCATAGATAGTTTGTGTTTCTTTTTTACGGCCTTATTATCTTCTTTTGAAAGACCCTCTTGTTTCACTAAGTCATCATAAGCCTTTTTGGTAGCCTGCCACATTGTTGTATCAAAAGAGTATGCTTGTTGGCATCTTTTGTTGCGCTGTTATCTGTCTCAAAGTACATTACTGCTTCAGCAAAGCATATGTAAGCATCCATTTTGGAGTATAATGTATGGACAGCTTAAGATATAAATGTTTGAGATGGTTCAGAACAGCTGGTGGTTTAGTAGTAGTTACAACGAAATGGCCAAGACAGTGGCAAGGGGAACTAAGAAGGAATTTGCCCCAAACGAAAATTTTCTGTCACCCGATACAATATAATTGTTTTTTAAATATTTTATTGGTTATATAGCAAATGTGTGTCAAATGTATATATGTATGTGTATATTATAAAATATCCTAACTCGCCACCCGACAGTGCTATTTGTATTTATGTGGACACAAAAACTACGTGCCAAATAATGTTGTACTATGTACTACCAATGTGTTTTCAAGATAAGTGATATTTTTGTGCAACAAATTTAAAAGGAAATGAAATAATCAGGTGAAAAAAAACTTTAGATGTTTACGAAAAAGTGTAGTTATAAAAAACCTTAGTGCAGTGTTTGTGGAGTAAATGTTATGTTGGTTATGTTAACCGAAAAAACAATGCATCAACAGCCCGTTTCTGCATCGAATATTCTTACCTTTGGTTGGGGGAATACTCTAGTGCAAAGGTGCTGCGTGTCACCTTTAAACTAACACAAACAATAGCACACTTCTGTTGCACAAAAAATTAAACCACTTGCTCAACACTAAAAAAACGTCTGTTTTCCACGCACTCGTGAATAAAATTTTCTCACAAAACCTTATTTAATTATATCAAAAATATTTTAGTGCAATTGAACACCCACGTACCTTTGATTTTATGAATATGGTGATGTGTTGTAGTGATGGAAAAAGTTGTTGTGTTAAGCCGGTTTTAGCAATATAGCTACTCCGCTGTTTTGGACTGTATTTCAGGTATGTGCCGGTTCGCTTTCCTACGGGGAGATGGACCAAAATGCTCTGGAATGACTCAAATTATGGGAATGAGACGGGAGAGATAAAGTACACCAAAATGAAAATGAATTAGTTTGAATTCGGTACAATGGTTTTATTATATTTATATAATAAAGTATAAAAAAGGATGAAAATACAAAGGTATGTATTTAACTCTAAATTACCTTCGATGTGGTAGCTGCTCCGATGCTCCTGACTGCAGTTGTTGAAAGTCAAAAAGGAAAGAAAAACGAAAAGTAACTGAGATTTATATCGGACCGGCCGATCATAGGCCCTTTCGTTCAGTTTCCCCTAAATTCGGACTCTAACATGCATTTGTGTGCAACAGTTAGACAATAAAAAAGTGCACATTAGGGTGGCACGAGATATTTAGCTTATCGGCCTAAACATGGTAATTGGATTGGTTTATAGACGCAAAATATAACTTTAGAAAAAAACTTTGTAAAATGGGTGTGACACCTACCATATTAAGAGAAATAAAATGAAAAAGTTCTGCAGGGCGAAATAAAAAAACCTTGAAATCTTGGCAGGAATACTGTTCGTGGTATTATATATATAAATAAATTAGCGGTATCCAACAGATGATGTTCTGGTTCACCCTGGTCCACATTTTGGTCGATATCTGGAAAACGCCTTCACATATACAACTACCATCACTCCCTTTTAAAAGCCTCATTAATACCTTTAATTTCATACCCATATCTTACAAACACATTCTAGAGTCACCCCTGGTCCACCTTTATGGCGATATCTCGAAAAGACGCCCACCTATAGAACTAAGCCCCACGCCCTTTTAAAATACTCATTAACACCTTTCATTTGATACCCATATCGTACAAACATATTCTAGAGTCACCCCTGGTCCACCTTTGTGGCGATATCTCGAAAAGACGACCACCTATAGAACTAAGGCCAACTCTCTCTTAAAAAGACTTATTAACACCTTTCATTTGATACTTATTTCGCACAAACAAAGTTTAGAGTCATGCCTGATCCACCTTTATGGCGATATCTCGAAAAGACGTCCAACTATAGAACTAAGCCCCACGCCCTTTGAAATACTAATTAACACCTTTCGTTTGATACCCATATTGTACAAACGCATTCTAGAGTCAACCCTGGTTCACCTTTATGGCAATATCTCGAAAAGGCGTCCACCTATAGAACTAAGGCCCACGCCCTTTTAAAATACTCATTAACACCTTTCGTTTGATACCCATATTGTACAAACGCATTCTAGAGTCACCCCTGGTCCACATTTATGGCGATATCTCGAAAAGGCGTCCACCTATAGAACCAAGGCACACTCCCTTTTAAAATGCTCATTAGCCCCTTTCATTTGATACCCATTTCGTACAAACAAATTCTAGGGTCACCCCTTGTCCACCTTTATGGCGATATCTCGAAACGGCGTCCACCTATGGAACTAAGGATCACTCCCTTTTAAGATACGCATTAACACCTTTCATTTGATACCCACATCGTGCAAACAAATTCTAGAGTCACCCCTGGTCCACCTTTATGCCGATATCTCGAAAAGGCGGCCACCTATACAACTACCACCACTCACTTTTAAAACCCTCATTAATACCTTTAATTTGATACCCATATCGTACCAACATATTCTAGAGTCACCCTTGGTCCACCTTTATAGCGATATCTCTGAAAGGCCTCCATCTATAGAACTAAGGCACACTCTATTTTAAAATACTCATTAACATCTTTCGTTTGATACCCATATTGTACAAGCGCATTCTAGAGTCACACCTGGTCCACCGTTATGCCGATATCTCAAAAGGCGACCACCTATACAACTACCACCACTCCCTTTTAAAACCCTCATTAATACCTTTAATGTGATACCCATATCGTACAAACACATTCTAGAGTCACCCCTGGTCCACCTTTATGGCGATATCTCGAAAAGGCGTCAACCTATAGAACTAAGCCCCACGCCCCTTTAAAATACTCATTAACATCTTTCATTTGGTACCCATATCGTACAAACACATTCTAGAGTCACTCCTGGTCCATTTTTATGGCGATATCTCGAGAGGGCATCCACCTATAGAACTAGGCCACACGCCCTTTTGAAATACTCATTAACACCATTCGTTTGATACCCATATTGTACAACGCATTCTAGAGTCACCCCTGATCCACCTTTATGGCGATATCTCCAAAAGGCGTCCACCTATAGAACTAAGGCCCTCTCCCTTTTAAAATGCTCATTAACCCCTTTCATTTGATACCCATATCGTACAAACAAATTCTAGGGTCACCCCTGGTCCACCTTTATGGCGATATCTCGAAACAGCGTCCACCTATAGAACTAAGGATCAATCCCTTTTAAAATGCTCATTAACACCTTTCATTTGATACCCATATCGTACAAACAAATTCTAGAGTCAACCCTGATCCACCTTTATGGCGATATCCTAAATGGCGTCCACCTGTAGAACTATGTCCCACTCCCACATACAATACTCTCTAATACCTTTCATTTGATACACATGTCATACAAACACATTCCAGGGTTACCCTCGGTTCATTTTCCTACATCATTATTTTCCCTTATGTTGTCACCATAGCTCTCAACTGAGTATGTAATGTTTGGTTACACCCGAACTTAAACTTCCTTACTTGTTTATGTATTATTTCTTTGCAACAAAAAAAATTGCAGGTAAAAGTCTAGAACAGGGTTCGACTGCTAATACACGTCCAAAAATATCGAGAGAGATGTCAAAAAACGCGTATTGGCCTCGACAACAATAGCCCGAAGGCGGACAAGAAAAAATGTTATCTCTGTCAGAAGATATCTGTAGTTGAATTTGGCAATTTTCATGTGGTTGTTGTAATGTTGTTGTGCACTCAAAAAATGTTGTGTACAAAGGTATTTTGCACGCATTTAATTTTGATCCCACCCCATTGGTGGACTGGCCATGCGAAAATACTATGGAGCCCACCCCCGATTTCGGAGGGACCCGGGGACATCTTTGGGATTTTCGTTAGTATCCTTTGAACGAGTTAAAACGTTTCTTTTCCGCCGTACTTTTGGTGTCGAGGTCAATACACATCTCTTGACACCTCTCTCGATATATTTCGCAGTCGACCCCTGTTCTACCTTGTTGCAGTTTCTTGAGGAGATTTCGCTCTCTTAGAAGCTTTTAGTCACTTTCTGGAGAAGTTAAATTTGAAGCAAGCCGATACCAAAGTCTCGCTATGAATTCTGCCAATATTTCCTTTTGGTTTGGATTAAGCTTTTTTGAATTCGACCTTTGTTAATAATAAGAGTTTGAAATTTGTTATTTTATTTAACTCACAGATATATTATATTTTATTTATTCATCTATTTTTAACAATTTTCTTACATTTTCAATGAAATTTGTGTGTATACGATCGCCAGTTTGTGTTCGAATGAAAGTGGAACGTAACGTGTACGTTCAGACACTCGTCACGTATGTTGCGATCCAAAATTACGATCGAAATAGTATGTTCACGTATGTCATAATGCGAAAATCATGTTTTTACGTAACGATTTATACGATCACGGATGTTACGATTTGGCCCCAGATTTTAGTGTAGTTTTTGTTGTAAATAAACAAAACTGAAGTACCCAAATGGAAGTGTGGTTATGTGAACCATAAAATAGTGCAGTATCAGTTTAAAAGTAAATGTGCTTGGAAAAACTGAACTAAGTTACCTTAAGCTGTGTCTGCTATACCTTACCGCGGGTGGGGGGATATACCTGATATACGAAATGCCGTATGAACACAATTCACTTTAAAAAAAATTATTTGTCACAGTGCAAGTACCAGTGAATTTTTTGTTGAGTACTTATGGACGTAAAACAGGGCTAGAATCGTAACATACGATCACGGATCGGCAATCATACGAAAGAAAATTACGTGATACGTCAAACGTATAAACAAAATGGGATTATAACATACGATAGCAAACGGAACGTAATTTATTTTCAACTCACAATAAATTTTACGATCCACATTAGGTTGGATTGTAGTTTTAGCTCACAATAGATTTTGAACTGTCAAGTTGGTTGCCAAAAATATAAAAAAATAAAATAAATAACTGCGATAGATCCAATTTTATTGTTTTGTTTTTAATAGCGACCCTTTGGACGCATCGAACAAAGCGCATGCATATCATTATACTCAGTTGAGCAGAGCTCACAGAGTATATTAACTTTGATTGGATAACGGTTAATTGTACAGGTATAAAGGAATCGAGATAGATATAGACTTCCATATATCTAAATCATCAGGATCGAAAAAAAAATTGATTAAGCCATGTCCGTCCGTCCGTCCGTCCGTTAACGCGATAACTTGAGTAAATTTTGAGGTATCTTGATGAAATTTGGTATGTAGGTTCCTGAGCACTCATCTCAGATCGCTATTTAAAATGAACAATATCAGCCTATAACCACACCCACTTTTTCGATATCGAAAATTTCGAAAAACCGAAAAAGTGCGATAATTCATTACCAAATAAGGATAAAGCGATGAAACTTGGTAGGTGAGTTGAACCTATGACGCAGAATAGAAAACTAGTAAAATTTTGGACAATGGGTGTGGGCGGTGCACTTTTAAATGAAGGTAATTTTAAAGTTTGCAAGCTGTAATTTGGCAGTCGTTGAAGATATGATGAAATTTGGCAGGAACGTTACTCCTATTACTACATGTATGCTTAATAAAAATTGGCAAAATCGGAGAACGACCACGCCCACTTTAAAATTTTTTTTTTTTTAAGTCAAATTTTAACAAAAAATTTTATATCTTTACAGTATATAAGTAAATTATGTCAACATTCAACTCCAGTAATGATATGGTGCAACAACATGCATAAATAAAAGAAAATTTCAAAATGGGCGTAGCTCCGCCTTTTTTCATTTAATTTGTCTAGGATACTTTTAATGCCATAAGTCGAACAAACAATTACCAATCCTTGTGAAATTTGGTAGGGACTTAGATTCAGGGACGATTACTTATTTCTGTGAAAAAGCGCGAAATCGGTTGAAGCCACGCCCAGTTTTTGTACACAGTCGACCGTCTGTCCTTCTGCTCGGCCGTTAACACGATAACTTGAGCAAAAATCGATATATCTTTACTAAACTTAGTTCACGTACTTATCTGAACTCACTTTGTATTGGTATACAAAATGGCCGAAATCCGACTATGACCACGCCCACTTTTTCGAAATCGAAAATTACGAAAAATGAAAAAAATGCCATAATTCTATACCAAATACGAAAAAATGGACGAAACATGGTAATGGGATTGGTTTATTGACGCAAAATATAACTTTAGAAAAAAACTTTGTAAAATGGAATATTTGAAATATTAAGAAGAATAAAATGAAAAAGTTCTGCAGGGCGAAATAAAAAAACCTTGAAATCTCGGCAGGAATACTGTTCGTGGTATTATATATATAAATAAATTAGCGGTATCCAACAGATGATGTTCTGGGTCACCCTGGTCCACATTTTGGTCGATATCTGGAAAACGCCTTCACATATACAACTACCACCACTCCCTTTTAAAAGCCTCATTAATTCCTTTAATTTGATACCCATATCGTACAAACACATTCTAGAGTCACCCCTGGTCCACCTTTATGGCGATATCTCGAAAAGACGCCCACCTATAGAACTAAGCCCCACGCCCTTTTAAAATACTCATTAACACCTTTGATTTGATACCCATATCGTACAAACATATTCTAGAGTCACCCCTGGTCCACCTTTGTGGCGAACTAAGGCCAACTCTCTTTTAAAAAGACTTATTAACACCTTTCTTTTGATACGTATTTCGCACAAACAAAGTTTAGAGTCATCCCTGATCCACCTTTATGGCGATATCTCGAAAAGACGTCCAACTATAGAACTAAGCCCCACGCCCTTTGAAATACTAATTAACACCTTTCGTTTGATACACATATTGTACAAACGCATTCTAGAGTCAACCCTGGTCCAACTTTATGGCAATATCTCGAAAAGGCGTCCACCTATAGAACTAAGGCCCTCGCCCTTTTAAAATACTCATTAACACCTTTCGTTTGATACCCATATTGTACAAACGCATTCTAGAGTCACCCCTGGCCCACCTTTATGGTGATATCTCGAAAAGGCGTCCACCTATAGAACCAAGGCCCACTCCCTTTTAAAATGCTCATTAACACCTTTCATTTGATACCCATTTCGTCCAAACAAATTATAGGGTCACCCCTGGTTCACTTTTATGGCGATATCTCGAAACGTCGTCCACCTATGGAACTAAGGATCACTCCCTTTTAAGATACTCATTAACGCCTTTCATTTGATACCCATATCGTACAAACAAATTCTAGAGTCAACCCTGATCCACCTTTATGGCGATATCTCGAAAAGACGCCCACCTATAGAACTAAGCCCCACGCCCTTTGAAATACTAATTAACACCTTTCGTTTGATACCCATATTGTACAAACGCATTCTAGAGTCAACCCTGGTCCACCTTTATGTCGATATCTCGAAAAGACGCCCACCTATAGAACTAAGCCCCACGCCCTTTGAAATACTAATTAACATCTTTCGTTTGCTACCCATATTGTACAAACGCATTCTAGAGTCAACCCTGGTCCACCTTTATGGCAATATCTCGAAAAGGCGTCCACCTATAGAACTAAGGCCCACGCCCTTTTAAAATACTCATTAACACCTTTCGTTGGATAGCCATATTGTACAAACGCATTCTAGAGTCACCCCTGGTCCACCTTTATGGCGATATCTCGAAAAGGCGTCCGCATATAGAACTATGGCCCACTCCCACATAAAATACTCTTTAATACCTTTCATTTGATACACATGTCATACAAACACATTCCAGGGTTACCCTCGGTTCATTTTCCCACATCATTATTTTCCCTTATGTCGTCACCATAGCTCTCAACTGAGTATGTAATGTTTGGTTACACCCGAACTTAACCTTCCTTACGTGTTTATGTATTATATCTTTGCAACAAAAAAACTTGCAGGTAAAAGTCTAGAACAGGGTTCGACTGCTAATACACGTCCAAAAATATCGAGAGAGATGTCAAAAAACGCGTATTGGCCTCGACAACAATAGCCCGAAGGCGGAAAAGAAAAAATGTTATCTCTTTCAGAAGATATTTGTAGTTGAATTTGGCAATTTCATGTGGTTGTTGTAATGTTGTTGTGCACTCAAAAAAATGTTGTGTACAAAGATATTTTGCACGCATTTAATTTTGATCCCACCCCATTGGTGGACTGGCCATGCGAAAATACTATGGAGCCCACCCCCGATTTCGGAGGGACCCGGGGACATCTTTGGGATTTTCGTTAATATCTTTTGAACGAGTTAAAACTTTTCTTTTCCAGCTGTACTTTTGGTGTCGAGGTCAATACACATCTCTTGACACCTCTTTCGATATATTTCGCAGTCGACCCCTATTCTACCTTGTTGCAGTTTCTTGAGGAGATTTCGCTTTCTTAGAAGCTTTTGGTCACTTTCTGGAGAAGTTAAATTTGAAGCAAGCCGATACCAAAGTCTCGCTATGAATTCTGCCAATATTTCCTTTTGGCTTGGATTAAGCTTTTTTGAATTCGACCTTTGTTAATAATAAGAGTTTGAAATTTGTTATTTTATTTAACTCACAGATATATTTTATTTATTCATCTATTTGTGTTCGAATGAAAGTGGAATGTAACGTGTACGTTCAGACACTCGTCACGTATGTTGCGATCCAAAATTACGATCGAAATAGTATGTGCACGTATGTCATAATCCGAAAATCATGTTTTTACGTAACGAATTATACGATCACGGATGTTACGATTTGGCCCCAGATTTTAGTGTAGTTTTTGTTGTAAATAAACAGAACTGAAGTACCCAAAGGGAAGTGTGGTTTCATGAACCAGAAAATAGTACAGTATCAGTTTAATAGAAAATTTGCTTGGAAAAACTGCACTATGTTACCTTTAGCTATGTCAGCTATACCTTACCGCGGGTGGGGGATAAAGCTGATAGACAAAAGACCGTATGAACCCAATTCACTTAAAAAAAAATATTTTTCACAGTGCGTTTGAATATATAACCACGTACCTTGTTTTTTGTTGCGGCTTCCTTTGCTGTTGTGGTGTTTTCGCCAAAATGTTGTTAAATATCACGAAGGTCTTGTTGTGTTGTGCAAAAAAATCTCGAAGGTCTTGGCCCCAAAATAAATAATGCCTTTTTTTGATGTGGACTATATGGATCAAGTTCTGGTCGCTTGTAAAAAAATCTCACGGTAAGAATGGACCAATGTATATTCTAGCACGGTGCGTGGTGGCACGGAGAATTTATATGTATATGTAGAAAGAAATAAAAAGGCAATATATATGTATGCTTCTCCCTATCCCGATTCTCTTCAGAGACTGCTTACACTCTAACACGCATTTAGATGCTGTGCTATGAGAGATTATTGCCTTAATTGCTGCTTGGCTGTCAATATAACGATAACACGGGTTCAGCTTTAACTATTATCTTCCAGTGTTTCTACTGTTTTGGTTACGGCTAATAATTCGGCTTGGAAAACGCTACAGTAATCTGGGAGCCTGTAGGATCTGTTTATTTCCGAATCAGCACAGTATATCACAGACCCTACTCCTTCCACTACTTTGGAAACATCTGTGTACACATGAATCGCCTCGTCCGCATTTGAGCACACTTGCACCAACCGTCCACCTCTATTATGGTCCACCTCTCCCTCGAAGCACAGATATTGAATCAAGTAGTCTGTTCGTCTTATGATTGGTGACGCTGTACTACTATGGCCGTATGGTCAGCGCTCAAGCTGCCCCGAGGCACCGAGCCTGGTTGCAGTTGTTAACGCTATGTTCTTTGTTACCAGGTCTACAGGTGGAATGTGCATAATGGCATACAGTGCAGCCGTCGCGGTTGTTTTCAGGGCTCTCGTAATGATAAGCATTGAGAGTCTGCACACCCCCTCTAATCGATAAGGCCCACGTACACCCGGCATTCTTTTACATGCATAAAATGCCGCTGAGACCTTCTTCACCCTCTCCTGCACGTTGAGCTTCCGTGACAGCTTACTGTCTAGGATGAATCCTAGATATTTTTTGCAAGGTTTCTCCTGTAGGGTCCCCCTTCTAACTTAGGCCTGGTCCAATTTGGGACCTTGTACTTCTTTGTAAACAAGACCATATCCGTCTTCTCCGCGTTGGCTTTCAACCCGACATTAGATGCTCAGGTATGAATATCCCGAAGCGCCCGATTCATCAAAGAACTAATCGTTGGAAACCACTTTCTACAAGGGAATAAGCTAGGAGTAGAAATAGAATTTTTATTAATAAATACTGATAACGTTTTTTACATGAAATAAACAGGGTTATTCTTTTAGAATGACCGGTAGGGATCTTTAACTTTCAGCAACCCTGGACGGACTGAGGCCAACCCTGGCAAAACCAAAAGAAAAGTCCGTCACAGTTGTTGTTATTGTTGAAAATTAACAAAACTGAAGTACCCAAATAGAAGTGTGGTTATGTGAACCATAAAATAGTGCAGTATCAGTTTAAAAGTAAATGTGCTTGGAAAAAACTGAACTATGTTACCTTAAGCTGTGTCTGCTATACCTTACCGCGGGTGGGGGGATATACCTGATATACGAAAGGCCGTATGAACACAATTAACTTTAAAAAAAATTATTTGCCACAGTGCAAGTACCAGTGAATTTTTTGTTGAGTACTTATGGACGTAAAACAGGGCTAGAATCGTAACATACGATCACGGATCGGCAATCATACGAAAGAAAATTACGTGATACGTCAAACGTATAAACAAAATGGGATTATAACATACGATAGCAAACGGAACGTAATTTGTTTTCAACTCACAATAAATTTTACGATCCACATTAGGTTGGATTGTAGTTTTAGCTCACAATAGATTTTGAACTGTCAATTTGGTTGCGAAAAATATAAAAAAATAAAATAAATAACTGCGATAGATCCAATTTTATTGTTTTGTTTTTAATAGCGACCCTTTGGACGTATCGAACAAAGCGCATGCATATCATTATACTCAGTTGAGCAGAGATCACAGAGTATATTAACTTTGATTGGATAACGGTTGGTTGTACAGGTATAAAGGAATCGAGATAGATATAGACTTCCATATATCTAAATCATCAGGATCGAAAAAAAAAATTGATTAAGCCATGTCCGTCCGTCCGTCCGTCCGTTAACGCGATAACTTGAGTAAATTTTGAGGTATCTTGATGAAATTTGGTATGTACGTTCCTGAGCACTCATCTCAGATCGCTATTTAAAATGAACAATATCAGCCTGTAACCACGCCCACTTTTTCGATATCGAAAATTTCGAAAAACCGAAAAAGTGCGATAATTCATTACCAAATAAGGATAAAGCGATGAAACTTGGTAGGTGAGTTGAACTTATGACGCAGAATAGAAAACTAGTAAAATTTTGGGCAATGGGTGTGGGCGGTGCACTTTTAAAAGAATGTAATTTAAAAGTTTTGCAAGCTGTAATTTGGCAGTCGTTGAAGATATGATGAAATTTGGCAGGAACGTTACTCCTATTACTATATGTATGCTTAATAAAAATTGGCAAAATCGGAGAACGACCACGCCCACTTTAAAAAAATTTTTTTTAAGTCAAATTTTAACAAAAAATTTTATATCTTTACAGTATATAAGTAAGTTATGTCAACATTCAACCCCAGTAATGATATGGTGCAACAAAATGCTAAAATAAAAGAAAATTTCAAAATGGGCGTGGCTCCGCCCTTTTTCATTTAATTTGTCTAGGATACTTTTAATGCCATAAGTCGAACAAACAATTACCAATCCTTGTGAAATTTGGTAGGGGCTTAGATTCAGGGACGATTACTTATTTCTGTGAAAAGGGGGAAATCGGTTGAAGCCACGCCCAGTTTTTGTACACAGTCGACCGTCTGTCCTTCCGCTCGGCCGTTAACACGATAACTTGAGCTAAAATCGATATATCTTTACTAAACTTAGTTCACGTACTTATCTGAACTCACTTTGTATTGGTATACAAAATGGCCGAAATCCGAGTATGACCACGCCCACTTTTTCGAAATCGAAAATTACGAAAAATGAAAAAAATGCCATAATTCTATACCAAATACGAAAAAAGGGACGAAACATGGTAATTGGATTGGTTTATTGACGCAAAATATAACTTTAGAAAAAAACTTTGTAAAATGGAATATTTTAAATATTAAGAAGAATAAAATGAAAAAGTTCTGCAGGGCGAAATAAAAAAACCTTGAAATCTCGGCAGGAATACTGTTCGTGGTATTATATATATAAATAAATTAGCGGTATCCAACAGATGATGTTATGGGTCACCCTGGCCCACATTTTGGTCGATATCTGGAAAACGCCTTCACATATACAACTACCACCACTCCCTTTTAAAAGCCTCATTAATACCTTTAATTTGATACCCATATCGTACAAACACATTCTAGGGACACCCCTGGTCCACCTTTATGGCGATATCTCGAAAAGACGCCCACCTATAGAGCTAAGCCCCACGCCCTTTTAAAATTCTCATTAGCACCTTTCATTTGATACCCATATCGTACAAACATATTCTAGAGTCACCCCTGGTCCACCTTTGTGGCGATATCTCGAAAAGGCGACCACCTATAGAACTAAGGCCAACTCTCTTTTAAAAATACTTATTAACACCTTTCATTTGATACTTATTTCGCACAAACAAAGTTTAGAGTCATCCCTGATCCACCTTTATGGCGATATCTCGAAAAGACGTCCAACTATAGAACTAAGCCCCACGCCTTTGAAATACTAATTAACACCTTTCGTTTGATACCCATATTATACAAACGCATTCTAGAGTCAACCCTGGTCCACCTTTATGGCAATATCTCGAAAAGGCGTCCACCTATAGAACTAGGGCCCACGCCCTTTTAAAATACTCATTAACACCTTTCGTTTGATACCCATATTGTACAAACGCATTCTAGAGTCACCTCTGGTCCACCTTTATGGCGATATCTCGAAAAGGCGTCCACCTATAGAACCAAGGTCCACTCCCTCTTAAAATGCTCATTAACCCCTTTCATTTGATACCCATATCGTGCAAACAAATTTTAGAGTCACTCCTGGTCTACCTTTATGGCGATATCTCGAAAAGGCGGCCACCTATACAACTACCACCACTCACTTTTAAAACCCTCATTAATACCTACCTTTAATTTGATACCCATATCGTACCAACATATTCTAGAGTCACCCCTGGTCCACCTTTATGACGATATCTCGAAAAGGCCTCCACCTATAGAACTAAGCCCCACGCACCTTTAAAATACTCATTAACACCTTTCGTTTGATACTCATATTGTACAAGCGCATTCTAGAGTCACACCTGGTCCACCGTTATGCCGATATCTCAAAAGGCGACCACCTATACAACTACCACCACTCCCTTTTAAAGCCCTCATTAATACCTTTAACCCTTTCAGGACTATGGGAAATATATTTCCCATGAATAAATTATGGAATTTTTATATTTTCTTTTATGGTAACTCTGTTCAAGCGAGTGTGTTTAAATATAAAAAGGGGAGTCCCCGTAATCAAGTTAAGAAAATTTACAGTATTTTTAAATATTCTTTACTAAAAGTTTAAGTAAAGTCGGCAAACCTTCGAGGAGTGAAGTGTGTTCATATTTATTTAACTTATTTAGAATTTCGTGTTTCAAATTGTTTATAAAAGATTTTTATTTGTTGAATGGTAAGTAAGAGACTAAACAATGATCAATTTTATGTAATGAATTGGGAAAAAGTATCTAAAAATAAAGAATTATTATAAGGGAAACATGTTTCCCTGTGGACCACAATGGAAATTTTAAGGTACTATTTTTATTATTATTTTATCTTGCGATTAACTCATTTATTCATGTTTTTCGAATTCACTACAGACAAAATGGCTGGAAAAAGATGCAGGGATTTTCATCTGAAAGAAGATGAGATTTTACAATTACTCATAGCTGACAATAGTGATGGTGAAGATGAACTACAAGAAGAAGGTCAAGAATACCTTGATCAGGATATGGAAAATGATGTAGGTGTGGTAGAAATAAAAAGTTCAGTCCAGGAAGTTCAAGAAGACAAATCGGATGAGAATCCTGTCCATACCTCTGTTGAAGAAGCTCAAGAATATCTTGCTCAGGATATGGAAAATGATGTAGGTGTGGTAGAAATAACAAGTTTAGTCCAGGAAGTTCAAGAAGACAAATCGGATCAGAATCCTGTCCATACCTCTGATGAAGAAGCTCTTGTTTTCAAATGGATAAATGACTCATATGCGCTGAGTATCTTTCGAGAAAGTGACAATGAGTTCGGTAGCATAAATATATTCTGCGAAAATTCTGCTATGAAATTGATTGCAAAGCAAAGATAAAATACTACTTACGCATTTTTTCGATATAATGGATATTGCTATGAACAACTCATATTTGGTGTATAAAAAGTTACATTAGAAGAAACTTGTAGAGGGACCGCTTTTGAGC
Organism: Eurosta solidaginis; assembly: GCF_040869045.1. Classification (NCBI taxonomy): domain Eukaryota; kingdom Metazoa; phylum Arthropoda; class Insecta; order Diptera; family Tephritidae; genus Eurosta; species Eurosta solidaginis. Next base: position 176,903,834 of record NC_090320.1, read on the forward strand.
AGTCTAGAATTTCGTCAAAATATTGCTCAAACCTTATAAATGAATTTTCATGTAGGCAAAGATACAGGCCGTCCGTAGTGAATAAACCGAAGAGTCAAATCGGTGTGAAGCGAAGGTTACCAATGCACAATATGCAAAAAGTAAATAACATGAAGAGGTGTGTAAATTGTGCTAAGAAGCGGATTGAAAATAGAACGCATTACATATGTGTAATGTGCAACGTTCACCTCTGCTATACTAGCAAAAGAAACTGCTTTGCAGATTTCCATAAATGATTTATTATCCAAAATCTATGTATTTTCACGACAAATTTTTAAAGTTTGCATTATTAGAAAACAAATGTTCCCTGCTATTGCGAAATTCCCATTGAGGTCCATAGGGAAATATTTTTCCCAAGAAATTACAAAAAAACCGTGAAATTAATTTAAAAGTCGAATTGCTTTTTATGTATTTTGATTTGAAATCGACTAAATAGAACATTTGTACAACAAAATTTACTTGTAGTTTTTTTACGGTCCTGAAAGGGTTAATGTGATACCCATATCGTACAAACACATTCTAGAGTCACCCCTGGTCCACCTATATGGCGATATCTCGAAAAGGCGTCAACCTATAGAACTAAGCCCCACGCACCTTTAAAATACTCATTAACATCTTTCATTTGGTACCCATATCGTACAAACACATTCTAGAGTCACTCCTGGTCCATTTTTATGGCGATATCTCGAGAGGGCATCCACCTATAGAACTAGGCCCCACGCCCTTTTGAAATACTCATTAACACATTTCGTTTGATACCCATATTGTACAAACGCATTCTAGAGTCACCCCTGATCCACCTTTATGGCGATATCTCCAAAAGGCGTCCACCTATAGAACTAAGGCCCACTCCCTTTTAAAATGCTCATTAACCCCTTTCATTTGATACCCATATCGTACAAACAAATTCTAGGGTCACCCCTGGTCCACCTTATGGCGATATCTCGAAACAGCGTTCACCTATGGAACTAAGGATCAATCCCTTTTAAAATACTCATTAACACCTTTCATTTGATACCCATATCGAACAAACAAATTCTAGAGTCAACCCTGATCCACCTTTATGGCGATATCCTAAATGGCGTCCACCTATAGAACTATGGCCCACTCCCACATGAAATACTCTTTAATACCTTTCATTTGATACACATGTCATACAAACACATTCCGTTTTACCCTCGGTTCATTTTCCTACATCATTATTTTCCCTTATGTTGTCACCATAGCTCTCAACTGAGTATGTAATGTTTGGTTACACCCGAACTTAACCTTCCTTACTTGTTTATGTATTATTTCTTTGCAACAAAAAAACTTGCAGGTAAAAGTCTAGAACAGGGTTCGACTGCTAATACACGTCCAAAAATATCGAGAGAGATGTCAAAAAACGCGTATTGGCCTCGACAACAATAGCCCGAAGGCGGGAAAGAAAAAATGTTATCTCTGTCAGAAGATATTTGTAGTTGAATTTGGCAATTTTCATGTGGTTGTTGTAATGTTGTTGTGCACTCAAAAAAATGTTGTGTACAAAGGTATTTTGCACGCATTTGAAGCACGCCGATACCAAAGTCTCGCTATGAATTCTGCCAATATTTCCTTTTGGCTTGGATTAAGCTTTTTTGAATTCGACCTTTGTTAATAATAAGAGTTTTAAATTTGTTATTTTATTTAACTCACAGATATATTATATTTTATTTATTCATCTATTTTTAACAATTTTCCTACATTTTCAATGAAATTTGTGTGTATACGATCGCCAGTTTGTGTTCGAATGAAAGTGGAACGTAACGTGTACGTTCAGACACTCGTCACGTATGTTGCGATCCAAAATTACGATCGAAATAGTATGTTCACGTATGTCATAATCCGAAAATCATGTTTTTACGTAACGAATTATACGATCACGGATGTTACGATTTGGCCCCAGATTTCAGTGTAGTTTTTGTTGTAAATATACAAAACTGAAGTACCCAAAGGGAAGTGTGGTTTCATGAACCAGAAAATAGTGCAGTATCAGTTTAATAGAAAATTTGCTTGGAAAAACTCCACTATGTTACCTTTAGCTATGTCAGCTATACCTTACCGCGGGTGGGGGATAAAGCTGATAGACAAAAGACCGTATGAACCCAATTCACTTAAAAAAAAATATTTTTCACAGTGCGTTTGAATATATAACCACGTACCTTGTTTTTTGTTGCGGCTTTCTTTGCTGTTGTGGTGTTTTCGCCAAAATGTTGTTAAATATCACGAAGGTCTTGTTGTGTTGTGCCAAAAAATCTCGAAGGTCTTGGCCCCAAAATAAATAATGTCAAAATGCCTTTTTTTGATGTGGACTATATGGATCAAGTTCTGGTCGCTTGTAAAAAAATCTCACGGTAAGAATGGACCACGGAGAATATATATGTATATGTAAAAAGAAATAAAAAGGCAATATATATGTATGCTTCTCCCTATCACGATTCTCTTCAGAGACTGCTTACACTCTAACACGCATTTAGATGCTGTGCTATGACAGATTATTGCCTTAATTGCTGCTTGGCTGTCAATATAACGATAACACGGGTTCAGCTTTAACTATTATTTTCCAGTGTTTCTACTGTTTTGGTTACGGCTAATAATTCCGCTTGGAAAACGCTACAGTAATCTGGGAGCCTGTAGGATCTGTTTATTTCCGAATCAGCACAGTATATCACAGACCCTACTCCTTCCACTACTTTTGAATCATCTGTGTACACATGAATCGCCTCGTCCGCATTTGAGAACACTTGCACCAACTGTCCACCTCTATTATGGTCCACCTCTCCCTCGAAGCACAGATATTGTTCGTCTTATGAGTGATGACGCTGTACTACTATGGCCGTATGGTCAGGGCTCAAGCTACCCCGAGGCACCGAGCCTGGTTGCAGTTGTTAACGCTATGTTCTTTGCTACCAGGTCTACAGGTGGAATGTGCAGAATGGCATACAGTGCAGCCGTCGCGGTTGTTTTCAGGGCTCTCGTAATGATAAGCATTGAGAGTCTGCACACCCCCTCTAATCGATAAGGCCCACGTACACCCGGCATTCTTTTACATGCATAAAATGCCGCTGAGACCTTCTTCACCCTCTCCTGCACGTTGAGCTTCCATGACAGCTTACTGTCTAGGATGATTCCTAGATATTTTGTGCAAGGTTTCTCCTGTAGGGTCCCCCTTCTAACTTAGGCCTGGTCCAATTTGGGACCTTGTACCTCTTTGTAAACAAGACCATATCCGTCTTCTCCGCGTTGGCTTTCAACCCGACATTAGATGCTCAGGTATGAATATCCCGAAGCGCCCGATTCATCAAAGAACTAATCGTTGGAAGCCACTTTCCACAAGGGAATAAGATAGAAGTAGAAATAGATTTTTAATTAATAATTACTTATAACGTTTTTTACATGAAATAAACAGGGTTATTCTTTTAGAAGGACCGGTAGGGATCTTTAACTTTCAGCAACCCTGGACGGACTGAGGCCAACCCCGACAAAACCAAAAGAAAAGTCCGTCACAGTTGTTGTTATTGTTGAAAATTAACAAAACTGAAGTACCCAAATAGAAGTGTGGTTATGTGAACCATAAAATAGTGCAGTATCAGTTTAAAAGTAAATGTGCTTGGAAAAAACTGAACTATGTTACCTTAAGCTGTGTCTGCTATACCTTACCGCGGGTGGGGGGATATACCTGATATACGAAAGGCCGTATGAACACAATTAACTTTAAAAAAAATTATTTGCCACAGTGCAAGTACCAGTGAATTTTTTGTTGAGTACTTATGGACGTAAAACAGGGCTAGAATCGTAACATACGATCACGGATCGGCAATCATACGAAAGAAAATTACGTGATACGTCAAACGTATAAACAAAATGGGATTATAACATACGATAGCAAACGGAACGTAATTTGTTTTCAACTCACAATAAATTTTACGATCCACATTAGGTTGGATTGTAGTTTTAGCTCACAATAGATTTTGAACTGTCAATTTGGTTGCGAAAAATATAAAAAAATAAAATAAATAACTGCGATAGATCCAATTTTATTGTTTTGTTTTTAATAGCGACCCTTTGGACGTATCGAACAAAGCGCATGCATATCATTATACTCAGTTGAGCAGAGATCACAGAGTATATTAACTTTGATTGGATAACGGTTGGTTGTACAGGTATAAAGGAATCGAGATAGATATAGACTTCCATATATCTAAATCATCAGGATCGAAAAAAAAATTGATTAAGCCATGTCCGTCCGTCCGTCCGTCCGTCCGTTAACGCGATACCTTGAGTAAATTTTGAGGTATCTTGATGAAATTTGGTATGTAGGTTCCTGACCACTCATCTCAGATCGCTATTTAAAATGAACAATATCAGTCTATAACCACGCCCACTTTTTCTATATCGAAGATTTCGAAAAACCGAAAAAGTGCGATAATTCATTACCAAATAAGGATAAAGCGATGAAACTTGGTAGGTGAGTTGAACTTATGACGCAGAATAGAAAACTAGTAAAATTTTGGACAATGGGCGTGGGCGGTGCACTTTTAAAAGAAGGTAATTTAAAAGTTTTGCAAGCTGTAATTTGGCAGTCGTTGAAGATATGATGAAATTTGGCAGGAACGTTACTCCTATTACTATATGTATGCTTAATAAAAATTGGCAAAATCGGAGAACGACCACGCCCACTTTAAAATAAATTTTTTTTAAGTAAAATTTTAACAAACAATTTTATATCTTTACAGTATATAAGTAAATTATGTCAACATTCAACTCCAGTAATGATATGGTGCAACAAAATGCAAAAATAAAAGAAAATTTCAAAATGGGCGTGGCTCCGCCCTTTTTCATTTAATTTGTCTAGGATACTTTTAATTACATAAGTCGAACAAACATTTACCAATCCTTGTGAAATTTGGTAGGGGCTTAGATTCAGGGACGATAACTTATTTCTGTGAAAAAGGGCGAAATCGGTTGAAGCCACGCCCAGTTTTTGTACACAGTCGACCGTCTGTCCTTCCGCTCGGCCGTTAACACGATAACTTGAGCAAAAATCGATATATCTTTACTAAACTTAGTTCACGTACTTATCTGAACTCACTTTGTATTGGTATACAAAATGGCCGAAATCCGACTATGACCACGCCCACTTTTTCGAAATCGAAAATTACGAAAAATGAAAAAATGCCATAATTCTATACCAAATACGAAAAAAGGGACGAAACATGGTAATTGGATTGGTTTATTGACGCAAAATATAACTTTAGAAAAAAACTTTGTAAAATGGGTGTGACACCTACCATATTAAGAAGAATAAAATGAAAAAGTTCTGCAGGGCGAAATAAAAAAACCTTGAAATCTTGGCAGGAATACTGTTCGTGGTATTATATATATAAATAAATTAGCGGTCTGCAACAGATGATGTTCTGGGTCACCCTGGTCCACATTTTGGTCGATATCTGGAAAACGCCTTCACATATACAACTACCACCACTCCCTTTAAAAGCCTCATTAATACCTTTAATTTGATACCCATATCGTACAAACACATTCTAGAGACACCCCTGGTCCACCTTTATGGCGATATCTCGAAAAGACGCCCACCTATAGAACTAAGCCCCACGCCCTTTTAAAATTCTCATTAGCACCTTTCATTTGATACCCATATCGTACAAACATATTCTAGAGTCACCCCTGGTCCACCTTTATGGCGATATCTCGAAACGGCGTACACCTATGGAACTAAGGATCACTCCCTTTGAAGATACGCATTAACACCTTTCATTTGATACCCATATCGTGCAAACAAATTCTAGAGGCACCCCTGGTCTACCTTTATGCCGATATCTCGAAAAGGCGGCCACCTATACAACTACCACCACTCACTTTTAAAACCCTCATTAATACCTTTAATTTGATACCCATATCGTACCAACATATTCTAGAGTCACCCCTGGTCCACCTTTATGGCGATATCTCGCAAAGGCCTCCACCTATAGAACTAAGGCCCACGCCCTTTTAAAATACTCATTAACACCTTTCGTTTGCTACCCATATTGTACAAACGCATTCTAGAGTCACCCCTGGTCCTCCTTTATGGCGATATCTCGAAAAGGCGTCCACCTATAGAACCAAGGCCCACTCCCTCTTAAAATGCTCATTAACCCCTTTGATTTGATACCCATTTCGTACAAAAAAATTCTAGGGTCACCCCTGGTCTACCTTTATGGCGATATCTCGAAACGGCGTACACCTATGGAACTAAGGATCACTCCCTTTGAAGATACGCATTAACACCTTTCATTTGATACCCATATCGTGCAAACAAATTCTAGAGTCACCCGTGGTCTACCTTTATGCCGATATCTCGAAAAGGCGGCCACCTATACAACTACCACCACTCACTTTTAAAACCCTCATTAATACCTTTAATTTGATACCCATATCGTACCAACATATTCTAGAGTCACCCCTGGTCCACCTTTATGGCGATATCTCGAAAAGGCCTCCACCTATAGAACTAAGGCACACTCTATTTGAAAATACTCATTAACACCTTTCGTTTGATACCCATATTGTACAAGCGCATTCTAGAGTCACACCTGGTCCACCGTTATGCCGATATGTCAAAGGGCGACCACCTATACAACTACCACCACTCCCTTTTAAAACCCTCATTAATACCTTTAATGTGATACCCATATCGTACAAACACATTCTAGAGTCACCCCTGGTCCACCTTTATGGCGATATCTCGAAAAGGCGTCAACCTATAGAACTAAGCCCCACGCCCCTTTAAAATACTCATTAACATCTTTCATTTGGTACCCATATCGTACAAACACAATCTAGAGTCACTCCTGGTCCATTTTTATGGCGATATCTCGAGAGGGCATCCACCTATAGAACTAGGCCCCACGCCATTTTGAAATACCCATTAACACCTTTCGTTTGATACCCATATTGTACAAACGCATTCTAGAGTCACCCCTGATCCACCTTTATGGCGATATCTCCAAAAGGCGTCCACCTATAGAACTAAGGCCCACTCCCTTTTAAAATGCTCATTAACCCCTTTCATTTGATACCCATATCGTACAAACAAATTCTAGCGTCACCCCTGGTCCACCTTTATGGCGATATCTCGAAACGGCGTCCACCTATGGAACTAAGGATCAATCCCTTTTAAAACACTCATTAACACCTTTCATTTGATACCCATATTGTACAAACAAATTCTAGAGTCAACCCTGATCCACCTTTATGGCGATATCCTAAATGGCGTCCACCTATAGAACTATGGCCCACTCCCACATAAAATACTGTTTAATACCCTTCATTTGATACACATGTCATACAAACACATTCCAGGGTTACACTCGGTTCGTTTTCCTACATCATTATTTTCCCTTATGTTGAGGTGGACCAGAGGTGACTCTAGAATGCGTTTGTACAATATGGGTATCAAACGAAAGGTGTTAATGGGTATTTTAAAGGGAGTGGGCCTTAGTTCTATAAGTGGACGCCTTTTCGAGATATCGGTATAAAGGTGGACCATGGGTGAATCTAGAATGTGTTTGTACGATATGGGCATCAAATTAAAGGTGTTAATGAGGGTTTTAAAAGGGAGTGGTGGTAGTTGTATAGGTGGTCGCCTTTTCGAGATATCGGCATAAAGGTGGACCAGGGGTGACTCTAGAATTTGTTTGTACGATATGGGTATCAAATGAAAGGTATTAATGAGTATTTTAAAAGGGAGTGATCCTTTGTTCCATAGGTGGACGTCGTTTCGAGATATAGCCATAAAGGTGGACCAGGGGTGACCCTAGAATTTGTTTGTACGATATGGATATCAAATGAAAGGGGTTAATGAGCATTTTAAAAGGAAGTGGGCCTCAGTTCTATAGGTGGACGCGTTTTCGAGATATCGCCATAAAGGTGGACCAGGGGTGACTCTAGAATGCGTTTTTACAATGTGTGTATCAAACGAAAGGTGTTAATGAGTATTTCAAAAGGGCGTGGGGCTTAGTTCTAATGGTGGACGCCTTTTCGAGATATCGCCAGGGGTGACTCTAGAATGTGTTTGTACGATATCGGTATCAAATTAAAGTTATTAATGAGGGTTTTAAAAGGGAGTGGTGGTAGTTGTATAAGTGGTCGCCTTTTCGAGATATCGTCATAAAAGTGGGCCAGGGGTGACCCTAGACTTTGTTTGTACGATATGGGTATCAAATGAAAGTTGCTAATGAGCCTTTTTAAAAGGGAGTATGCCTTAGTTCTATAGGTGGACGCCTTTTCTATATATCGCCATAAAGGTGGACCAGGGGTGAATCTGGAGTGTGTTTTTACGGTATGGATATCAAAAGGTATTAATGGGGCTTTTCAAAGGGAGTGGTGGTAGTTGTATAGGTGGTCGCCTTTTCGAGATATCGGCATAATCATTTCGCTAATTCATTTATATAATACCACGAACAGTATTCCTGCCAAGATTTCGAGGGTTTTTTATTTCGCCCTGCAGAACTTTTCATTTCATTCTACTTAATATGGTAGGTGTCACACCCATTTTACAAAGTTTTTTTCTAAAGTTATATTTTGCGTCAATAAACCAATCCAAATACCATGTTTCATCCATTTTTTTGTATTTGGTATAGAATTATAGCATTTTTTCGTTTTTGGTAATTTTCGATATCGAAAAAGTGGGCGTGGTCATAGTCGGATTTCGGCCATTTTTTATACTAATACAAAGTGAGTTCAGATAAGTACGTGAACTGAGTTTAGTAAAGATACATCGATTTTTGCTCAAGTTATCTTGTTAACGGCCGAGCGGAAGGACAGACGTTCGACTGTGTATAAAAACTGGGCGGGGCTTCAACCGATTTCACCCTTTTTCACAGAGATAAGTTATTGTCCCAGAATCTAAGCCCCTACCAAATTTCACAAGGATTGGTAAATTTTTGTTCGTCTTATGGCATTAAAATTATCTTAGACAAATTAAATGAAAAAGGGCGGAGCCACGCCCATTTTAAAATTTTCCTTTTTTTTGCATTTTGTTCCACCATATCATTACTGGAGTTGAATGTTGACATAATTTACTTATATACTGTAAAGATATTAAATTTTTTGTTAAAATTTGACTTAAAAAAAAATTTTTTTTTAAAAGTAGGCGTGGTCGTTCTCCGATTTTACTAATTTTTATTAAGCATACATATAGTAATAGGAGTAACGTTCCTGCCAAATTTCATCATGATATCTTCAACGACTGCCAAATTACAGCTTGCAAAACTTTTAAATTACCTTCTTTTAAAAGTGGGCGGTGCCTCGCCCATTGTCCAAAGTTTTACTAATTTTCTTTTCAGCGTCATAAGCTCAACTCACCTACCAAGTTTCATCGCTTTATCCGTCTTTGGTAATGAATTATCGAACTTTTTCGGTTTTTCGAAATTTTCGATATCGAAAAAGTGGGCGTGGTTATAGTCCGATATCGTTCATTTTAAATAGCGATCTGAGATGAGTGCTCAGAAAACTACATACCGAATTTCATCAAGATACCTCAAAATTTACTCAAGTTATCGTGTTAACGGACAGACGGACGGACGGGCGGACGGACATGGCTCAATCAAATTTTTTTTCGATCCTGATGATTTTGATATATGGAAATCTATATCTATATCGATTCCTTTATACCTGTACAACCAACCGTTATCCAATCAAAGTTAATATCCTCTGTGAGCTCTGCTCAACTGAGTATAATAAAAAGCGCGACAACTCTAATGACAACAAGACAGTTTTAACTCAGCACTGCAGAACCACTGGACACTCTCCCGACTTGGAGAATGTAACGATAATGCAGCATAAGAGAAACAGCAATAAACGCTACATACTTGAAATGATACACATAATAAATACACCAAGTGACAAGCGCATAAATTTTAAATCGGACACAGACCATTACGCCTACGCCTATAGAGAGCTGATCGATCAGCAACAAGAAAAAAGGCTTACAAAGAGAGTGTGACTTTAGCAGCAGACATTGGTGCTTTATCGGTAGCCTTATAACAGCTGATTCGATCAACCTTATGAGAATCAACGCAATCGATTATTGGTGCAGCTAAGGTCGTAACCTTATCGTAGCCAAGCAATTGGTTTTTGGTTTATGGTCGTAATGATAAACAGCTGATTACGTTAGGGATACGACTACAGCGATACGACAAACGGCACCAATGACTACAGCTTTGGTTTTATGCTGCTGATTTAAGCGTCGCTTACTGTTGGAGATTTAATTTATTGTTGTTTGTATAAAAATTTGTTTACGATCATCTATATATTAATACGCTAACAAAATTTCCATACAATCAATTGACAGGCTGTTTTGCATACTTAGCATACGCAAAATCATATAAAAGTTATATGAATCGATTCGTATTGATCAGCCGCAGTTAATAGGCCTATTTTTGTTAACAAATATTACTCTATTTGTTTATAATTAATAGAAACAGTTTTTTGTAAATTCGAACAATTCATACAAATATCGAAATTACTTTTCGTGCACAAGCGCTATCTTTGGGAACAATTATCTAAGTGTTCTAATGCGAATTTCAAAGACCTAAACCTTTATGATTCCCTGCTAAATTCGAAAGCACAAATGTTTCACGTACATACAAATATGGTGCCCAATGTTGCCACTTACCTATAATAGCCTATACCAAAATCATAAAAAACTGTTCCAAAATAATTTGTAGCATACCAAAAAACCTTAAATAGAATTAATTTTTGAACGGCCCATTTTTTGTGGCAAATTTTACTTACACATAAATACATAAGTCTTTATTTAACAGATTAAAATAATGAGTTAACTTTTGTTGAAACTAACTAAATTCATTTATAACAATTAATCGCAAATTTTCCCGAAAATTTTTTGCATTTGCAGATTTAATCCTCATTTTAAATAAAGTACGTCTTATACTGAACAAAAAACAAAAAATTTAAAAAATATAACATTAAATTTTTTATATTGTCTTTTATGCTAATTTATTTTATTTCTTATTTTATTTTATTATTATTTAAATGCAACTTGATTGAATCGGAAAATTTCACGTTGCATATTAAACGAAAAAAAACGTCCCTTGATTTTAGGTGAAAACGGCATCCGGCATGATGGCGGCCGTATTGCATAGGCAGTATTTTACCCACTATCTATATATTAATACGCTAACAAAATTTCCATACAATCAATTGACAAGCTGTTTCGCATACTTAGCATACGTAAAATCATATAAAAGTTATATGAATCGATTCGTATTGATCAGTCGCAGTGCATAGAATTAATTTTTGAACGGCCCATTTTTTGTGGCAAATTTTACTTACACGTAAATACATAAGTCTTTATTTAACAGATTATTTGTTTTTTATTTTAGTTGTTTTCAAGAAAACATGAAATCACAAATAATGAGTTAACTTTTGTTGAAACTAACTAAATTCATTTATAACAATTAATGGCAAATTATAATTTTATTTAATTAATTATAAATACGTATGTAATAGTAAAGCGCCGATTGCATACCTAACAGGTGGTGTGAAATAGGTTAAATTCCTTTAGCACGTTTCTTCGTTCTTAACTAAAAATTCGTGTTTTTTGAATTATGACGCTATTGAAGTAAATGGGCGATATATGTATATGTAGTTTATATTGGTGATATAGGCCTACTGGGGAACCGAGCACCCAAAAGTAACTTCGGTAGCGCGCCAACGGCGTATCTCCCGGGTGGTGTATAAAAAGCAAATTTTCAATTCAATTTCAAGTAATTTTACCACAATTCTGTGTAAATTTCATTTGATTTTACATATTTGTTATATTTTTTTAAGGAGCTCCACACCAAGACTTATAATTACATTTGAAAAGTTTGTAGAAAATTTAAGAAAATACAATCAAAGATTATAACTTCTTAGGTCAAATTCAAAATTTTAATGGGAACTTTAAGTAAGATAGATCAGTTTGCTAAATTTCCACTCACTGCTCAACTATTAACGCATTATTGCACTACCCCAACACTGGATGCAGAGAGTGAGTTGAAAAAAATACAAGTTGGCCGAATTTCGACCACGGGCGATACTAGTATATATAATGCTTCTATATCAATACCTTCCTATCTTCCTAATGTGTAAATTTTCTCTCAATCGTTATTTGCTGAAACTGATGCATTGCGTGAGGAAATTGAGGATCTTGGGGAAAAAGCTGTGTCAACTGATATCGTGATAAATGGTATACCGAATTCAAATAACGACAATGTTAAAGAAATTTTCAGCAAACTGTGTGAAGCAATTAGTTATGAGACACCAGCCATTCCTAAAGCTTTCCGTATGCGCTCAAACAAACACAAAAATTCAAATAATGATTATGTGCCTGTTATAATTAAACTTAACTCAGCGCACGATAGAAATCAACTGCTTAAAGCTGTTTCTACTTTTGTGAAGACCAAAAAAATAGCCTTAATTCTCTCTGATGTTGATGAGATTGGCTATGGGAAAATCTTCATGCATGAGTGTTTAACCAAACGAAACAGAGAGATAATGCACCCCTCAACACAGCTGAAGCGCCAGGGTTCATTAGCTACTGCTTTTAGCATTAGAGGCAGAGTATACGTGAGAGTGCAGAGAAAAACGGAGGCGAAGCTGGTGAAAAGCAGAGAAGATTTAATGCTCTTGTCAGCGAAGGCAAACAATGATGACGAATTTCTACAACAACGCAAGCATGGGATTAATATTTATGTTTATTACTACATTTACTTTTTTGTCTTTCTCTCTTACTTTTTCAAAGATGTATATTTATCATTTGCAAATTCCTCTTTTCAATTTATTAAATTTTAATGAGCTCGAGGCAGTTTAAAAAATTGAAACACAGTTTAAATTTTTATATTTCAATTTTATTTGGTCGATATTTCGATCTCATTCTGAGATCATCCTCAGGAAACAATTGAATATGTTTTACCGACTCTCTCCTCTTTTCTTTATTACTTTCAATTCTACAAACCAAAGCCCATTACGCAGCGCTAAAAGCATTAATCCTAATGATCAGTGAAAATGAGTATCTGAGTACTGACAACGAATGTCTCAAGACCATTTTAACCCTTGTAAGCAACTGTCATGCAGGTTTGCAGCTTTGCTACGTAAATGCACGTAGTCTTAATTTACAGAAACTTGATTACATGGAACAAATTTTGCAAAATACAAAAATTTACATACTTTGTGTGACTGAGACTTGGTTTAGAGAGGATATTGAGGATGAATTTTATAAACTACACTCTTACACATTGGCACGGAATGATAGGAAAACCGGGACAAGAGGTGGAGGTGTTGCCATATATTGTAAAACATCGCTGAGTCATCAGGTTATCTTCAAATCCAACGAAAATGATCCTGTTGAGTACTTGATTATAGAAGTTAGTGATGCATTAAAGAAGTGTTTAGTTGTGTGTGTGTACAACCCCAGTAAATTCCATAAGCTAGAAAATTTTTTCCTAAAATTGTCTGAATTTATATGCAAATATGAACATATTTTGGTCTGTGGTGACTTTAACACAGACCTATTAAACAATGACTTGAGGTCAATGACATTAATGGATAATTTGTATTCCGCTGGCTTAGACGTTGTCAATAAATCTCCTACTAGATTTTCACCAAATTGCAAATTTAGCTTGCTAGACCTGATATGTACCTCGGACCGTTCCAGTGTACTTTATTTTGACCAGTTCTCAGTTGCGGGAATATCGGATCATGACATGTTGTTTATATCGTATGATATAGATTTTAATAGCAATACCGAAACACAATTTTATTATAGGGATTTTAAGTCAGTTAATATCTCTGAACTAATGTGCGAAGCTGATTCTTTACATTGGAACCGCGTATGGATGTTTTCAGATATTAACCAAAAACTCAGTTATTTCATGTTTCTTTTAAATTACCTATTTACTAAATATGTACCTCTAAAGGCGGTAAAGTCCCAAACAAATAAACAGCCGTGGTTCACAAAAGAGGTTCTGCTGGCTATCAAAGGTCGTAGTAAGTCTTACAAAATTTGGAAGCAACATCCCACAAATGAAAACTGGCAATATTATCGTCTGGCCAGAAATCATGCTACACTCACAGTAAGAAATTCTAAAAGACTTTTTTTTCAAACAAAGCTTGACACTAATTTACCAACCAAGAACTTTTGGAAAAATTTCAAATCAATAGGAATTGCATGTAAAAATGATTCGAAATGCGATTTGGACCCTGACTCCATCAATGACTTCTTTTTACAGTCGAGTAGTTATATAAATAATCAAGATTTCAAACTTAATGAAAACGTGATGTACACACCAGATAATAACAAATTTCAATTTTTCGGAGTTACAGAGGATGATGTCATAAGAAGTATATTCTCAATAAAGTCCAATGCCGTTGGTGACGACGGTATAAGCCTTAGGTTTGTAAAACTTATTGCAATCAACATTGTTTCAACGTTAACACATATTATTAACTTTTCGATAACGACTTCAACTTTTCCCGATGCTTGGAAGATAGCAAAAGTTATTCCTATTGCTAAAAAGCCATCGGCTGTTTTGCCAATGGATTTTCGGCCGATAAGCATATTACCCGCTCTGTCTAAAATCTGGGAAAAGTTAGTGGTGGCCCAAATCACCGAATACCTCAATAAGAACAACCTTCTCTCAGAATGCCAGTCTGGTTATAGAGCGAGCCATAGTTGTGCGACGGCTTTACTCAAGGTAACTGAAGACATCCGCCCTGCCTACGATAGGGGTGATTTGACTGTGATGTCACTTTTAGATTTTTCGAAAGCCTTTGACACAGTAGATCATTCCATTCTCTTATTGAAATTACGACACTACTTTGGATTCTCTTCTAGCGCTTCAAGATTGCTCGAAAACTATCTTACAAATCGTTGGCAGAAGGTAGTAGTTAAACGTGGTTGCTCTGAGACGAAGTGCCTGTGCTCGGGGGTGCCTCAGGGATCTATACTTGGACCAGTTTTGTTCAGTATGTTCATTAACGATATTACTCATTGCTGTAAAAGTGTTTCAATACATCTATATGCTGATGATGCACAAATATATCTATCTCGCCCTATTGGCTTATCTGAAGATTTGGTTTGTAGGATTAACGAGGATCTCGGAAGCATCTCTTCGTGGTCGAGTGATATTAATTTAAATCTAAATGCGTCTAAAACAAAAGCTATTTGCATTTCGCACTCTCCGCAACTAGTAGAGAATTTGCCATCGGTTATACTACAGGATATTACCATTAAGTATGAGTCGGTCGTTAATAGTTTAGGGTTCAAACTAAATTCCAATTTTAACTGTGTTGATGATATTAACTACGTTTTATCAAATATTTATTTTGTGTTAAGGAAATTGTGGTACACAGCTGCTTTCATTCCTCCAAATGTCAAATTAATGTTAGTCAGATCACTAATAGTTCCTTTCATTTCGTTGGGAGTGTTAGTGTTTTGTGATATAGACTGCAGGTCTAGAAATAAGCAACTTGCATTGAACAATTGTGCAAGATATATCTACTTGAAGCGTAAATTTGACCACATATGAGAGTTTTCGTTTAAAATACTTGATTGCAGTCTTACTACCTTCCTAAACTATCGCAATCTAATTTTCCTGAATAAATTAATTTATAAAAAACAACCAGAATACCTATTCCGAAATTTATGTTTTGCTAGATCTGACAGAACCTGTAACCTCATCGTTCCACGCCATAAATATCTCTCATCATCAAGGACGTTCTTTGTCAGTACTATCAAAGTATGGAACTCATTACCTAATTTTATTAAAAATGAGCCCAATGCATCGCGCTTTAAATTGGCTTTGTCTGAATTTTTTGATATACGAAAAACACTATTCTAGCTATTTTCTCGAATCTACATTGTCTATTTCTGTTATTTTTTTCATATTAATATAAATATTGTTATACTCACATTATTATATTGTACACATATCCAAATATCGATGTACTTTAAGAGACAATAGTCTCAATGGTACAAATGTGTTAAATAAATAGAATTGAATTGAATTGAATTGAATTGAATATATGTTCTGCACATGCGGGAGTTAAGTATGTACTTTCGATTTTAAATAAAACAATATACTTTATTTGTATCTATATGTACTTTAATGAATTCTAAACTGAAGTTCATATGCTTCAGTGTAATAGAAGACTAACTTATTTCTATGCTTAATCGTCTATTTATATGCTCTGGTTTCTTTTGTTTAGTGGCTGCTGATAATGTTCAAAAAAAGGATCATGCTGATAATGTTTAAGTAGAAATCTTATATATGCTTACAATGGTTGAATAGGAATCTTTTGTTCGCTGATAATATTTTATTTGGTTTTGTTTATGTTTGTATTTGGTTTATGTTTAAATAGAAATCTTATCTTTGCTTACAATGTTTTGGTTTCTGATAATGGTTAATAGATAGATAGACAATGTTTAAAGAGGACCATACTTTTTATGTAAACTATTGATTCTATATCATACATGGGATGATGTTATCGGTACAGTAGTGTATTTTCTGTTGCACTAACTCTCCTCCCTCTTAAAATTAAATGTCCTCATTTACAATTTGGACTCTAGTAATTTTTGTTTTCTTTCTTCATGGTCTTTTTGACATTGTATTAGTGCTCTTTGATAAAGTATATTCCTTCTCCTTACTCTAAATTCTAATAATAGTTTGGTTATTGTGATTAATAGGGTTATAATTAATATAGTTATAAATGTAGTCTTGATTGGATTTTGTTCAATTGGTACAAATATGGATAATATTTCGTCTAGATTATTGAACTTGTATTCTGATTGAGATTCTAAGTATTCTAATATATCTAGA
Source organism: Eurosta solidaginis (assembly GCF_040869045.1). NCBI lineage: Eukaryota > Metazoa > Arthropoda > Insecta > Diptera > Tephritidae > Eurosta > Eurosta solidaginis. The sequence goes on from NC_090320.1 coordinate 176,920,771, forward strand.
TTTTCTTTATGCTTTTTATGGAGTATTTTTACCATAGTTTCCCTAATGTTTATATATACTTCGTTATTTAATGTTATATTGGTTTTGAAATAAATTGAAAAATCTCCATCTAAAATCTCGTTGTTTAATATATTCAATCCGCTAATAATAATGTTTCCGTTACCATAATTAATAAAGGGTGGATTCTTTTCTTTTATCATTTTACATTGAGCATTATTTTTCTCTAATATTTGTATTGTACATCCGTCCTTTTTATTCTGCTTACATATAGTTTGATCTATAAAATCTTTACATTTATTGATTCTTACGTATTGATTTCCTTTACATAAAGCAATATTTTTATCCATAACTAATTTTCCTTTTTTTGAAGCTAATGAGTGGATGTAGAATTGTTCACATTTTTCTTTGATTTTTGGGTATTTGTAAACTGTTACAAAGTTTTGTTTGAATTTAACAATTTTAATTTCTGCATATTCTAAAATATTTATGGTTAAAACATTTGTTTTTTCTTTCGCAATGATTTCTGTAATTTCTTCTAAGTCCAATGAAGTTGACAGGAAGTTGTTATTTTTTGCTAAATTAATTATAGTTAGGAGAGTATTAAGTTCATTGTAGACTTCTGTGAGTATTAATTTTTCAGAGAAATCCTTGGGGTTTAATTTGTTTAACATTTTTTCGAAATTACTATTTATTATTTTTTGTTTATTGTGTCCCTCAATTAGTTGATTGATTCTTGTCCGTATCTCTACTTCATCATCGTGGTCTGGTGTACCTGTAATCCATTTTAATATTGTCCCTACAGCGTTTAATCCTCTTTTAAATCTATTAACTGGATAAATCTGTTTTATTAATATTTCAATTTTTCGGTGTAATATTTTCACTTCAGGATTTGAATTATATTTTGAGTTTAATATATTTTGGTAAGGTGTTAATATTCTAGTTAAATTTGTAATATGATATAAATAATCATAGCTATCAAATATAAAAGCTGGATTCGTTTCTATTAATATATAATATTTTCCTTTCAGGTCTGTAATACTTGTGTCTGAACTAATTCTGTTCATGCACAGCAAGATTATTATTATTGTGAGATTCATTTCTAGTTCGTACGGATGTTATCTTTGTGTATTATTCTTTTATCAGTTGTTGTGACTGTTTTACCGTTATCCTGTTCAATTATTTTTTTCATAAATCTATCGTGTTTTTTATTTCTTCGGCTTCTCTTAACGTAAATAATATCACCTTTCTCGTAAATAATTTGTTTGTTCGGTGCCTTCTGTTGGGTGATATCTCTTTCTTGCTTATAACGAATTCTGTTTCTGATGACTGTATAGTCGTATCCTCCCCTGTTGAAAAAAACGTCCTCGGGTTTATGTCCTGTGACCGAGTGAATGGTTTTATTGTACTGTAGTACTGCTTCGAATATTACCTCTTCGTGTTTACCTTTGGTTTCCTTTACTAGTAAGTTAGTTAGCTCCACTATTGTGCTGTGCGTCCGCTCTACTTGACCGTTCGTTGTCGAATGTTGTGGTGGCACTGCTGTGTGCTGTATATGTAGTCGATCGTATAAGGATTTTGCTACTACATTAACATATGTCGGGTCGTTATCAGTTGTTAGGTTCGTTGCGTATGGGAATATTTGGGATAGTATTTCATTCAAATATATGTATGAGTTTTGCTTATCTGGTATTTTTCTTATATAGCAGAATTTTGAGTATCTATCTACTGTAGTTTTATATATTTGGTTGTCCAAAAAAAATTTATCCATGTGCAGATGTGTACCTACTTCATTTGTTATTGGTGTCTTTCCGTAAAGTAATTTATTAGGACGTCTGTCGTATTTACATTTTTTACATATCTCACATATTTGTGCTGCCTTCTTTGCCATATCTCGCATGTTAGGCCAGTAATAGCTCTCAGACAGTTCTTTTATATTATTTCTATAATTTCTATGTGCTCTTCTGTGTATTTGTTCAACTATCTCATTCTGTTCATTTTCGTCAGTGATGTCTCTGACTAATGCATTTGTTATTACAAAAGTAGTGGTTGGGAAAGTTTGTACTAGTGTAGTTTTTATTTTGTATAGAATTTCTTCGGTAGTGATTATGGCGTTAATATTGTTTGGGTGTAGTACGCCTTTAATATCACTTATCAATTGTTCTATAGTTGTGAAGTATATGGTATGTCTAAATTTTCCGAATATATTTTTACTTTCTATTCTTACTAATCCATTGTTAGTTTGGATAATAATTTGATTATTAAAATGGTTTAAGCTAATGCCTACCCTTCTTATGGTGTCGGTGGGTGAGCTGAGTTGAGACTGCTGCGATTCTGAGTCGGTTAATTGATTAATTTGTTGCTGACTTAGTGCATCCGCAACGATGTTTTGAGAACCTGGTTTGTATACCAATTTGGCACCGTATTCTTCTATTTGGTTTTTCCACCTTTTTAGTTTATTATTAGGGTTTTTCTCTGAAATAGAGTAGGTTAAGGACTGATGATCCGTATAGATTGTAAGGTCTGATCGTCCATATAAATAGTTTCTGAGTTTTTGTAGTGCCCAAATTATGGCTAATAACTCTTTTTCGTTTGTGCTATATTTTTGTTCCGTCTCGCTTAGTGTTCTGGATATAAAACAAATGCGATTTCTACCTTGGGATAACACAGCTCCTATGGCAAAATTACTTGCGTCCGTGGTTAAATCAAAGGGTTTATTGAAATCGGGTTGAAAGAGTTCGACTTGTGCTTGTAATTCCTTTTTTAATATATGCATCGCTTTTATGGCTTCCTCATCTAATTTTATTTGCATTCTTTCACTTTGCTTTTTCTTTACGATACCGTTTTCTCCTCTTAAAAACAATGTTAGGGGTTTGGTAATCTTGGCGTAGTCTTTGATTAATTTTCTATAATATCCTGCTAGCCCTAAAAATGATCTTAATTCTTTCAGATTCATAGGCGCAGGGTAGTTCTTTATGGTCTCAATTTTTTGTGGGTCTACAGTTATTCTGTTATGTTTAATAATATGTCCTAAATATTCAGTGCTGTCTTTGAAAAAATGAGATTTTTCATATTTGCTTGACGCAGTGCATTTATAACAATTCTTATGTGTTCCATATGTTCATCATGTGAGGATTAATATATTAACACATCGTCTATATATACATGTACGAATTTTCCTATGTAATTTCTTAATATGTCATCTACGCATCTTTGAAATATTGAAGGTGCATTCTTTAGTCCAAACGGCAGCCTTAAGAATTCATATTTTGCTCCGTTTATGCTAAAGGCTGTCTTTTCGGTGTCTGACTCCTTGATTTTTATCTGATGGAAACCTGCTTCCAAATCTAGGGTTGTAAAAACAGTTGCTTTACCTAAATTCTGTATTGTCATGTTGACATCAGGTATGGGATATCTATCGGTAATGGTTTCGCTATTCAATTTCTGGAAGTCTATGACCATTCTTCTCTTAGGGTTTCCTAACTCGTCAGTTCCTTTCTTTGGTACAGTCCAAACGGGTGAGTTATAGGGACTCTTACTGGGTTTAATTATATTATTCTCTAGCATTTTATTTATTTCTTTATTTATGAAATTATTGTCTGAAAAGGGGTAAGGGTACTGTTTCGTCCATATTGGCTCTTCAGTTTTAGTGCGAATCGTGGCTTCAATTGTTGTTGTAAATGGTAAAATAGGATTTGTTTCCTCATTAATTCTCATAATTTCTTCAACCTCTTTTTTATATTTGCTCTCATCTATTGTGAAATTTACTTGACTGACATCCATTTCTTTTTTCTTCTGCTCTGTTCTCCTGACATACATCATTTTATATTCGAACAGATCTATCTTAGCCTTCATTTCTCTCAAGGATTGTTCTCCTAATATCATATCAAATTCTTTTAATTCTTCGATTTCAAAAAATACTAATTCTTGTCCTAGCATTCTTATCTTCTTAGCTGAGTTTATTGTGTTTGAACCATTCAGAGTTCTACTAACAAATTGTTTAACTGGAAAGGTCTTTCCATTTGGAATATTTTTCCTAATATAATTTAATGTCGAGCCTGTGTCTATTAAAACTAAAAGTTTTTTATTATCATGTAAAATAATCTGAAGACACGGCAGATTATTTACTCGTCTAAAAAAGTAGCTCTATTTTCAAATTCACTTTCATCTATATTTACCTTTAATGACTGATCACTATTATTATCCGTTATTTGATTGATCCTTTGTAGTTTCTGCGGTACTATATTATATCTTGATGACGTTGGTTGGTGGTTTCGTTTAAATGGTTCTCCTCTATTGGGATTAAAAGGTGCATATCCTGCTCTTTGTCGTTCATAGTTTTTTCTGAAAGGATTCTGTTGATACGATTGCTGTTGTTGATGCTGATTATTCGTGGATTGCCGGAATCTTCCTATTGATGTATCCACGTCCATTGGTGTCGGGTTTGATCTTCCCATATGGGGAATAGGTTGAACTCCTGGTTGATACCTCCTTTCATTTTGTGGCTGTTTAGGGTAGTTATACGCTTCTCGTCGTATCGGATTATTCTGCCTTTTATAAAGAATCTCCGTGGCAATTGCGTATGCACTTTCTAAATCTCTTGGTTTTGCTGCATATAATGTGTGTTGAGTAAATTCATCATTTATGCCATTGCGGAAGCAATCTATGGCCATTTCTTTTGTGACCTGCTGTAGAGAGTGAGTATTCCCTGGGTAATCAATTTCACATTTAGTCATTGCTAAATTAAAGATTTGACAGATCTTGCTGTGGAATTCGGATAGCGTCTGTTTTCCTTGTATTTGTCTTTTCATTTCCTCTATGAGGGCGTTATAGCTTCTAGTATCGGTAGCTGTAATCTAGGCGATTGAGTATTGCTTGTAAGTGGAACACTGTGCCATGATTCTGTAGAAGATTTGCTGGTTCTCCTTCGATCTTCGTGTGACGTATTATAAATAATGCATCGTAATATGGTTTGGTATTAATAAAGGCTTCTATGGGACTCATTGCTGATATAATGGTTGCCCTCCATGTCCTGTATTTGGATGTGTCTCCGTTGAACACTGGTAGCCGTTCGAATAGTCTCAGATTTATTTCATTTGCAATGTTTATCCTGGGACTTATCGGTTGGAATTCTTCGATATTAGGTACTTGCGCTTGCCGCAGCTGGGCTAATTGTGCTTCTATAGCGGCATGAGCTTGTTCCAAGGTTACTAACCTTGCTTCCATAATGATTCCCCTGCTTTGGTCAAACACTTGTAATCGTTTTTTGCGGAAGAGGTCCAGTTTTATTTTCTGGTTCTCCTTGCCCTCTTTTTCAGCACGTGTGGAATTTGATTTTTTAGGAGTTCCTTTTATTATTCACTTATTCACTTATTCACTTATTGAGCCCCCAGTTAAGTATGTACTTTCGATTTTAAATAAAACAATATACTTTATTTGTATCTATATGTACTTTAATGAATTCTAAACTGAAGTTCATATGCTTCAGTGTAATAGAAGACTAACTTATTTCTATGCTTAATCGTCTATTTATATGCTCTGGTTTCTTTTGTTTAGTGGCTGCTGATAATGTTCAAAAAAAGGATCTTGCTGATAATGTTTAAGTAGAAATCTTATCTATGCTTACAATGGTTGAATAGGAATCTTTTGTTCGCTGATAATATTTTATTTGGTTTTGTTTATGTTTGTATTTGGTTTATGTTTAAATAGAAATCTTATCTTTGCTTACAATGTTTTGGTTTCTGATAATGGTTAATAGATAGATAGACAATGTTTAAAGAGGACCATACTTTTTATGTAAACTACTGATTCTATATCATACATGGGATGATGTTATCGGTACAGTAGTGTATTTTCTGTTGCACTAACTCTCCTCCCTCTTAAAATTAAATGTCCTCATTTACAATTTGGACTCTAGTAATTTTTGTTTTCTTCTTCATGGTCTTTTTGACATTGTATTAGTGCTCTTTGATAAAGTATATTCTTTCTCCTTACTCTAAATTCTAATAATAGTTTGGTTATTGTGATTAATAGGGTTATAATTAATATAGTTATAAATGTAGTCTTGATTGGATTTTGTTCAATTGGTACAAATATGGATAATATTTCGTCTAGCTTATTGAACTTGTATTCTGATTGTGATTCTAAGTATTCTAATATATCTAGATTTTCTTTATGCTTTTTATGGAGTATTTTTACCATAGTTTCCCTAATGTTTATATATACTTCGTTATTTAATGTTATATTGGTTTTGAAATAAATTGAAAAATCTCCATCTAAAATCTCGTTGTTTAATATATTCAATCCGCTAATAATAATGTTTCCGTTACCATAATTAATAAAGGGTGGATTCTTTTCTTTTATCATTTTACATTGAGCATTATTTTTCTCTAATATTTGTATTGAATTTTTCACATTTTTCTTTGATTTTTGGGTATTTGTAAACTGTTACAAAGTTTTGTTTGAATTTAACAATTTTAATTTCTGCATATTCTAAAATATTTATGGTTAAAACATTTGTTTTTTCTTTCGCAATGATTTCTGTAATTTCTTCTAAGTCCAATGAAGTTGACAGGAAGTTGTTATTTTTTGCTAAATTAATTGTAGTTAGGAGAGTATTAAGTTCATTGTAGACTTCTGTGAGTATTAATTTTTCAGAGAAATCCTTGGGGTTTAATTTGTTTAAAATTTTTTCGAAATTACTATTTATTATTTTTTGTTTATTGTGTCCCTCAATTAGTTGATTGATTCTTGTCTGTATCTCTACTTCATCATCGTGGTCTGGTGTACCTGTTATCCATTTTAATATTGTCCCTAAAGCGTTTAATCCTCTTTTAAATCTATTAACTGGATTAATCTGTTTTATTAATATTTCAATTTTTCGGTGTAATATTTTCACTTCAGGATTTGAATTATATTTTGAGTTTAATATATTTTGGTAAGGTGTTAATATTCTAGTTAAATTTGTAATATGATATAAATAATCATAGCTATCAAATATAAAAGCTGGATTCGTTTCTATTAATATATAATCTTTTCCTTTCAGGTCTGTAATACTTGTGTCTGAACTAATTCTGTTTATGCACAGCAAGATTATTATTATTGTGAGATTCATTTCTAGTTCGTACGGATGTTGTCTTTGTGTATTATTCTTTCATCAGTTGTTGTGACTGTTTTACCGTTATCCTGTTCAATTATTTTTTTCATAAATCTATCGTGTTTTTTATTTCTTCGGCTTCTCTTAACGTAAATAATATCACCTTTCTCGTAAATAATTTGTTTGTTCGGTGCCTTCTGTTGGGTGATATCTCTTTCTTGCTTATAACGAATTCTGTTTCTGATGACTGTATAGTCGTATCCTCCCCTGTTGGAAAAAACTTCCTCGGGTTTATGTCCTGTGACCGAGTGAATGGTTTTATTGTACTGTCGTACTGCTTCGAATATTATCTCTTCGTGTTTACCTTTGGTTTCCTTTACTAGTAAGTTAGTTAGCTCCACTATTGTGCTGTGCGTCCGCTCTACTTGACCGTTCGTTGTCGAATGTTGTGGTGGCACTGCTGTGTGCTGTATATGTAGTCGATCGTATAAGGATTTTGCTACTACATTAACATATGTCGGGTCGTTATCAGTTGTTATGTTCGTTGCCTATGGGAATATTTGGGATAGTATTTCATTCAAATATATGTATGAGTTTTTCTTATCTGGTATTTTTCTTATATAGCAGAATTTTGAGTATCTATCTACTGTAGTTATATATATTTGGTTGTCCAAAAAAAATGTATCCATGTGCAGATGTGTACCTACTTCATTTGGTATTGGTGTTTTTCCGTAAAGTAATTTATTAGAACGTCTGTCGTATTTACATTTTTTACATATCTCACATATTTGTGCTGCCTTCTTTGCCATATCTCGCATGTTAGGCCAGTAATAGCTCTCAGACAGTTCTTTTATATTATTTCTATAATTTCTATGTGCTCTTCTGTGTATTTGTTCAACTATCTCATTCTGTTCATTTTCGTCAGTGATGTCTCTGACTAATGCATTTGTTATTACAAAAGTAGTGGTTGGGAAAGTTTGTACTAGTGTAGTTTTTATTTTGTATAGAATTTCTTCGGTAGTGATTATGGCGTTAATATTGTTTGGGTGTAGTACGCCTTTAATATCACATCAATTGTTCTATAGTTGTGAAGTATATGGTATGTCTAAATTTTCCGAATATATTTTTACTTTCTATTCTTACTAATCCATTGTTAGTTTGGATAATAATTTGATTATTAAAATGGTTTAAGCTAGTGCCTACCCTTCTTATGGTTTCAGTAGGTGAGCTGAGTTGAGAGTGCTGCGATTCTGAGTCGGTTAATTGATTAATTTGTTGCCGACTTAGTGCATCCGCAACGATGTTTTGAGAACCTGGTTTGTATACCAATTTGGCACCGTATTCTTCTATTTGGTTTTTCCACCTTTTTAGTTTATTATTAGGGTTCTTCTCTGAAATAGAGTAGGTTAAGGACTGATGATCCGTATAGATTGTAAGGTCTGATCGTCCATATAAATAGTTTCTGAGTTTTTGTAGTGCCCAAATTATGGCTAATAACTCTTTTTCGTTTGTGCTATATTTTTGTTCCGTCTCGCTTAGTGTTCTGGATATAAAACAAATGGGATTTCTACCTTGGGATAACACAGCTCCTATGGCAAAATTACTTGCGTCCGTGGTTAAATCAAAGGGTTTATTGAAATCGGGTTGAAAGAGTTCGACTTGTGCTTGTAATTCCTTTTTTAATATATTCATCGCTTTTATGGCTTCCTCATCTAATTTTATTTGCATTCTTTCACTTTGCTTTTTCTTTACGATACCGTTTTCTCCTCTTAAAAACAATGTTAGGGGTTTGGTAATCTTGGCGTAGTCTTTGATGAATTTTCTATAATATCCTGCTAGCCCCAAAAATGATCTTAATTCTTTCAGATTCATAGGCACAGGGTAGTTTTTTATGGTCTCAATTTTTTGTGGGTCTACAGTTATTCTGTTATGTTTAATAATATGTCCTAAATATTCAGTGCTGTCTTTGAAAAAATGAGATTTTTCATATGAAATCTTCATATTTGCTTGACGCAGTGCATTTATAACAATTCTTATGTGTTCCATATGTTCATCATGTGAGGATGAATATATTAACACATCGTCTATATTTACATGTACGAATTTTCCTATGTAATTTTTTAATATGTCATCTACGCATCTTTGAAATATTGAAGGTGCATTCTTTAGTCCAAACGGCAGCCTTAAGAATTCATATTTTGCTCCGTTTATGCTAAAGGCTGTCTTTTCGGTGTCTGACTCCTTGATTTTTATCTGATGGAAACCTGCTTCCAAATCTAGGGTTGTAAAAACAGTTTCTTTACCTAAATTCTGTATTGTCATGTTGACATCAGGTATGGGATATCTATCGGTAATGGTTTCGCTATTCACTTTCTGGAAGTCTATGACCATTCTTCTCTTAGGGTTTCCTAACTCTTCAGTTCCTTTCTTTGGTACAGTCCAAACGGGTGAGTTATAGGGACTCTTACTGGGTTTAATTATATTATTCTCTAGCATTTTATTTATTTCTTTATTTATGAAATTATTGTCTGAAAAGGGGTAAGGGTACTGTTTCGTCCATATTGGCTCTTCAGTTTTAGTGCGAATCGTGGCTTCAATTGTTGTTGTAAATGGTAAAATAGGATTTGTTTCCTCATTAATTCTCATAATTTCTTCAACCTCTTTTTTATATTTGCTCTCATCTATTGTGAAATTTACTTGACTGACATCCATTTCTTCTTTCTTCTTTCTTCTCCTGACATACATCATTTTATATTCGAACAGATCTATCTTAGCCTTCATTTCTCTCAAGGATTGTTCTCCTAATATCATATCAAATTCTTTTAATTCTTCGATTTCAAAAAATACTAATTCTTGTCCTAGCATTCTTATCTTCTTAGCTGAGTTTATTGTGTTTGAACCATTCAGAGTTCTACTAACAAATTGTTTAACTGGATCTTGATGACGTTGGTTGGTGGTTTCGTTTAAATGGTTCTCCTCTATTGGGATTAAAAGGTGCATATCCTGCTCTTTGTCGTTCATAGTTGTTTCTGAAAGGATTCTGTTGATACGATTGCTGTTGTTGATGCTGATTATTCGTGGATTGCCGGAATCTTCCTATTGATGTATCCACGTCCATTGGTGTCGGGTTTGATCTTCCCATATGGGGAATAGGTTGAACTCCTGGTTGATACCTGTTGTTTTTGTTGTTGTTGTTGTAGCGATTAGTTACTCCCCGAAGGCTTTGGGGAGTGTTATCGATGTGATGGTCCTTTGTCGGATACAGATCCGATACGCTCCGGTAACACAGCACCATTAAAGTGCTGGCCCGACCATCTCGGGAACGATTTATATGGCCACATTAAACCTTCAGGCCATCCCTCCCTCCCCACCCCCAAGTTCCTTTTATAAAGAATCTCCGTGGCAATTGCGTATGCACTTTCTAAATCTCTTGATTTTGCTGCATATAATGTGTGTTGAGTAAATTCATCATTTATGCCATTGCGGAAGCAATCTATGGCCATTTCTTTTGTGACCTGCTGTAGAGAGTGAGTATTCCCTGGGTAATCAATTTCACATTTAGTCATTGCTAAATTAAAGATTTGACAGATCTTGCTGTGGAATTCGGATAGCGTCTGTTTTCCTTGTATTTGTCTTTTCATTTCCTCTATGAGGGCGTTATAGCTTCTAGTATCGGTAGCTGTAATCTAGGCGATTGAGTATTGCTTGTAAGTGGAACACTGTGCCATGATTCTGTAGAAGATTTGCTGGTTCTCCTTCGATCTTCGTGTGACGTATTATAAATAATGCATCGTAATATGGTTTGGTATTAATAAAGGCTTCTATGGGACTCATTGCTGATATAATGGTTGCCCTCCATGTCCTGTATTTGGATGTGTCTCCGTTGAACACTGGTAGCCGTTCGAATAGTCTCAGATTTATTTCATTTGCATTGTTTATCCTGGGACTTATCGGTTGGAATTCTTCGATATTAGGTACTTGCGCTTGCCGCAGCTGGGCAAATTGTGCTTCTATAGCGGCATGAGCTTGTTCCAAGGTTACTAACCTTGCTTCCATAATGATTCCCCTGCTTTGGTCAAACACTTGTAATCGTTTTTTGCAGAAGAGGTCCAGTTTTATTTTCTGGTTCTCCTTGCCCTCTTTTTCAGGACGTGTGGAATTTGATTTTTTAGGAGTTCCTTTTATTATTCACTTATTCACTTATTCACTTATTGAGCCCCCAGTTAAGTATGTACTTTCGATTTTAAATAAAACAATATACTTTATTTGTATCTATATGTACTTTAATGAATTCTAAACTGAAGTTCATATGCTTCAGTGTAATAGAAGACTAACTTATTTCTATGCTTAATCGTCTATTTACATGCTCTGGTTTCTTTTGTTTAGTGGCTGCTGATAATGTTCAAAAAAAGGATCTTGCTGATAATGTTTAAGTAGAAATCTTATCTATGCTTACAATGGTTGAATAGGAATCTTTTGTTCGCTGATAATATTTTATTTGGTTTTGTTTATGTTTGTATTTGGTTTATGTTTAAATAGAAATCTTATCTTTGCTTACAATATTTTGGTTTCTGATAATGGTTAATAGATAGATAGACAATGTTTAAAGAGGACCATACTTTTTATGTAAACTACTGATTCTATATCATACATGGGATGATGTTATCGGTACAGTAGTGTATTTTCTGTTGCACTAACTCGCGGGCTTTGTTAGTGTTAGTGAATTGCAGTAGCGTGTGTAAAAAAAGTATTAAAGCAACGGGTCACTATTCCCTTTACCCAACTTCTTCATACTAATTGTTATAAAATCTCAGTTTAGTCGATTAAACATTGAAAAGGCCAACAAATACAATACAAGGCTTGATGTATTTATTATTTAAGCATGGGCGGCAGCCATACAAAATAAATTATTTACATAATTAGTAAAAAAAAAACCAGGCGGATAATTCATATTTTTGAAATGAAAAAAATTCAAAAATACATGTATAAAAATATACTTATACATACATCCCAACAAGCAACGTTTTTAAAAATAATTTAAAGTGAATTAGCCTGAACAAACGATATATAAACGTTTTCAAAATTTTTGTTATTTTGAGTTTTTTAATGAAGTAAATTTTTGATTAAGTAAACAAAATATGAGTACTGGGCTGGCTGCTATTGGTGTTGAAATAATATTAATTTTGTAAATTTTACTTATAACAGCTGAAAATCTTACGACCGCTAAAAGATTTGTTTTTAATTTATGCCATTCGTGGCGCCTACGCACATCTTGTAACTGTTAATTCTGTGCATGAGAAATTCTTAGTTGTCAGTTGGCATTATTTGCTGTTTTTTGTCGCTTTCATACAGTCATAAGTGTAAGTTGGCACTTGCGAAAATTGTACAATTATGTATGTGTGTTTCAATAAATGTTTTTCGTGTTTTCAGTCCTGAAGATGACTCCAGATTGAAGTCGAAATATCGGCAATACAAAAAATTCGACAAATATATGTATATATACTAGCCTTTACCCGCGGCCCCGTCCGCAAGGAAAAAATTAAATATATGGGCTATTCACTTTAGCCTGCTTATCAAGTTATCTGTTTAAAATTTTTTTTCTGTCTAATGCATTTTATTTCTGTAATTGAGTAAAAAAAGATCTAAATGAGCTGATAACCCGATAGGATCCCCAAATGATCCCGAAATTGTCCAGAAAAATCCACGAAATGACCCCGACGATATCGCGGACGGATCCCGAAAACCATCCAGAAATGCTACGGAAGGTTCTTCAAAAGTTCCCGGAATAGTCCCAAAAAACCCGAAATGACAACGACACGATTCTAGACTTACCCAGAGAACCACACAGAAATGATCCCTGAAGGGTACCAGAATGATCCCGAATGACCCTGACGGGATCCCGGACGGATCTCGAAAACAATCTAGAAATGATGTTCAAAGGGCCCCAAATGATCCCATATCAGTCGAGAAAAAGTCCCGAAATGACCCCGACGGAATCCCGGACGGATTCCGAAATCCATCTAGAAATGATGCCGGAAGCTACCACAAATGATCCCGAAATAGTCCCGAAATGACCCCGGACGGATCCCTAAATCTATCCAGAAATGATGCCGGAAAGTTCCCCAAATGATCCCCTAATAATCTCGGAATGACTGTGATGGGATCCCGGACGGATCCCGAAAACCATCCAGAAATGATACCGAAAAGGTTCCCAAATGATCCCGAAAAAGTCCTGAAACTGCCACTACGGGATCCCGGACGACTCCCGAAAACTATCCAGAAATGCTGCCGGCAAGGTCGCCAAATGATCCCGTATCAGTTGAGAAAAAGTCTCGAAATGACCACGACGGGAGCCCGAAAACCATTTAGAAATGACGCCGGAAGATACCCCAAATGATACCGAAATAGTCCCGAAATGACCCCTACGGGATACCGGACGGAAAGGTCGGAAAGGTCCCCAAATGATCCCCTAATTGTCCCGAAATGACCCCGTCGGGATCCCGAAAACTATCCAGAAATGATGTCGGAAACGTCCCCAAATGATCCCCTAATAGTCCCGAAATGCCCCTGATGGGATCCCGGACGGATCCCGGAAACCATCAAGAAAGGATGCCGAAAGGGCCCCCAAATGATCCCGTATTAATCGAGAAAAATTCCCGAAATGAGACCGACGGGATCCCAGTTGGATCCAGAAGACCATCTAGAAATGAAGCCGGAAAATACCCCAAATGATCCTGAAATAGTCCCGAAATGACCACGACGGAATCCCAGACAGATGGGATCCCGGACGGATCCCGAAAACCATTTAGAAATGATGCCGGAAAATACCCAAAATGATTCCGAAATAGTCCCGAAAAAGTCCCGAAATGACCCCGTCGGGATCCCGGACGGATCCCGAAAACCATCCACAAATGATACCGAAAGGATCCCCTAATGATCCCGTATTAGTCGAGAAAAAGTCCCGAAATGACCCCGACGGGATCCCGGTCGAATGCTGAAAACCATACAGAAATGATGCCGGAAGGGACCCAAAATGATCCCGAAAATATCCTGAAATGATCCCGACGGTATCCCGGACGGATCCCGAAAACCCCCCAGAAATGGGGCCCGAAGGGACCACAATTGATCCCAAAAAAGTCCCGAAATGACCCCGACGGGATCACGGACGGATCCCTAAAACCATCCAGAAATTATGTCGGAAAGGCCCCCAAATGATCCCTTAATAGTCCCAAAATTACCCTGATGGGATCCCGGACGGATCCCGAAAACCATCCAGAAATGATGCCGGAAAGGTCCTCAAATGATCCCCTAATAGTCCCGAAATGGCCCTGACGGGATCCCGGACGGATCCCGAAAACCATCCAGAAATGATGCCGAAAGGGTCCCCAAATGATTCCGTATTAGTCGAGAAAAAGTCCCGAAATGACCTCAACGGGATCCCGGACGGATCTCGAAAACCATCCAGAAATGATGCCGGAAGATACTCCAAATGATCCCAAAATAGCCCCGAAATGGCCCCGACGGGATCCCGGACGGATCCCGAAAACCATCCAGAAATGATGCCGGAAGGGACCCAAAATGACCCCGAAAAAGTCCCGCAGTGATCCCGGAAACCATCAAGAATTTATCTCTCAGAGGTACGCAAATGATCGCGAAATTACCCCGACGGGATGCCGGACGGATATCGAAATCCATCCAGAAATGATGCCGGAAGGGTCCCCAAATGATCGCGAAATAGTCCCAAAATTACCCCGAAATAGTCCCGAAAATGTCCCAAAATAACCCCGACGGGATCCCGGACGGATCCCGAAAACTATACAGAAATGATCCCGGAAGGGTCCCAAAACGATCAGGAAGTAGTCCCGAAAAAGTCCCGAAATGACCCCATTCAGAAATGATCCCGGAAGGGTCTCGATATGACCCTAACGGGATTACAAATAACTTGAAGCTAATTATAAAACCATGTTAATAAGGCAGCAGGCGCGTTGAGGCGAATGAAGAGTTACATAGAAACATACAGGTAAAGCTAATAAAAGCGTGCTAATAAAAACAATTGAAGGAGGACGGATGGCGGATGGCGGGAGGAGAAGGAGAGGACCACTGCTCGTTTTTCCAAAATTGTTTAGATCTCGTGTGCCAGATACCAAAAACTATTGATTTAGGAGAAAATTTATATTGAATTATAACAATTTATAGATTTAACACCAGAGGTGCGAGAAGGGGGTAGGGTGACCCATGGAGTTTGTAATATTGGTGAACGTCAATATAGGTAAGGTTATAATGTGTAAAAATTATTAAAAAGTAAATTTTCGAAGGGGTCGTGGGACCCCCACCCCCCTTTCCATGTTCGAAAAAAATATCGCTAGTAGACCGTTGTCTGTGTCCCAAATTTCATCAAAATCCGTGAAGACGTTCTGGCGTGATTCAGTCACAGAGACGAAAAAATACAATAATTAAATTATAACTGTTCCTAGGGGGCGGGGAGCTCCCCCCTTTTCAATAAAATATAGCTAGTAGATCCTTCTAGATTATTGGCTATATGTGTGCCAATTTCATCCAAATCCGTCCAGCCGTTCTTGCGTGATTGAGTCACAAAGACAAACGTCTGGACAAACATACAAACATCCAAACTTTCCCATTTATAATATATATTAGATTAGATATTAGATAGATATTTATATTGTTTAAACACATTCGCTGTATTTTATTATATATTGGCGTTGAACTCAAACATACTTTGAATATACTAACTAATAGGCCGAAATACAAAAAAGTTTAAGAATTCATGAGCTTAATATATAAGTAAATATAGTCAGGGCTTATAATAATTGAATATTCATTTATTATGTTTTTTTAAGAGAAACGGAAAAGAAAGAATGGTACCATTTCGAAAACCGCCACGTAAGTAATCATCATCAGGCAATTTTGAACTGTTATCGAAGGTTTCATCGTGTGTCGAGACGCGAATTACACGCTGAAACTGCATTTGCTTTAACCACTAGGCCATCCTGCTTTATCTCATTTCTACACTAAAATTAATAAAAAAATAAACGAAAGGCGCGATAACCTCCGAAGAGATTTAAGGCCGAGCTTCTCTTCCAATTTGCGTCGTGCTCCTTTTAATTTTTCCTACAAATTGGTGGGACGGGACCTACTTGTTTTATGCCGACTCGGAACGGCATCTGCAAGGCAGATGAGTTTTCACTGAGAGCTTTTCATGGCAGAAATACACTCGGAGTGCTTGCCACACATTGCCGAGGGGCGACCCCGCTTAGAAAAATGTTCTTCTATTTGAAAAAAACTTGTTTCTAAAATTTTGATGTTGCTTTGTCCAGGGCGTGAACCCAGGGTCTTCGGTGTGGTACCTAGGCGGAGCACGCTACCATCACACTACGGCGGCCGCCTACACTAACAACACAATTGATATAAGTCGGTGTTAAGCTCATGAATTCTTAAATAATGAGTATAAATTGAACACACCATTAAACAAACAAACATTAATATGTCAAACTGAGTCCGAGTTTACAAAACACAAATTAATATAGAGACAGAATGTCTCAATTGTGTTGTTGTGTAGAAATGAGATAAACTGAATTAAGCAAGGAAACAAATACAAGCAGTATAGCCTAGTGGTTAAGGCAACTGCAGTTTCACCGAGTGATTCGCGGTTCGACACTTGATGAAACCTTTGATAACATTACGAAATTGCCTGATGATGATTACGTGGCGGTTTTCGAAATGGTACCACCGCAATGGGCCAGTAAATGTTTCTTTCTTTTCAGTTTCTATTAGAAAAACATAATAATTGAATATTCAATTATTATAAGCCGGTGTTAAGCTCATGAATTCTTAAATAATAAGTATAAATTGAACACACCATTAAACAAACAAATACAAGAAAGTTATTATGAATGCAAATATGTAGAGGCTTATAACTTGTACTTTGTTAGGCTGAAATTTAATTGGGCTACTTAGCTGCATCTCAAAAAAGTTCGTAATTTTAATAATATTTTCCCGAGCTAACGAATTTTTCGGAAACGTTTTTGAGATTGATTTGCATAGTTTCAGTTACAAATGCATAGGAAATTTTTCCTAAAATATTGAAAACACTGTTATTTTTGTTTTCGTTGATCCAAATACAAATATTCGTTTCCTTCCAGCCTCTTCATATTTCCAAGGGCAGGCCCAGATATCAAATATCTACTTGGGTTTATTCGCACCCAGTTTTCTACAACAACCACGATAGCTCTTGTTTTTGGGCCAAAAATAACCCGAGTTTTGAAAGGTCAAGGTGATAAATGGGATCAAAAGGCTAAAGTTCGTACTATAACTGCGTCGTTTTCATTAAATGGAGTTAGATTGGTGCCTGAGGAGTCTCCAGATTTGTATCAAGAAAATGAAGAGTTGAAGGTTTGTAGTTCAATCTAACTGCTTTCTTCTGAAGAAGAAGCAGGAAAGAGGGTATGATTTAGATTTTACTATAAGTTTAGAAATATAATTACAATATAAGCCGCTACCAGAATTTTCTAGAAAAAAAGATTAACGTTATTTTGTATTCTCCAAAAGAATATAGAAAAAATTTCGCAAAACTATGGGGTAAACGGGAAAAAGTTGTCTCAAAATCAAATTTCTCCGCAACGGTTTATCAAACAAAAAAGGTTGAAAGACCAAGTTTTTAGAGTTTGAAAAAAATCAGATATTGGCAAAAATGTAAACTAAAAATATTGAAAAACGTTTTTAAAAAATATTATTTCCATTTTTTTAACGTTTTTATACTCAGCTGAGCAGAGCTCACAGAGTATACTAACTTTGTTCGCATAACGGTAATACGTAACGGCATAAACTAATCGAGATAGATATAAACTTCTATATATCAAAATGATCTGGGTGAAAAAAAAAAATTCATTTAGCCATGTCCGTCCGTCCCTCCGTCCGTCTGTAAACACGATAACTTGAGTAAATTTTGAGGTATCTTGATGAAATTTGGTACGTAGGTTCCTGGGCGCTCATCTCAGATCGCTATTTAAAATGAACGAAATCGGACTACAACCACGCCCACTTTTTCGATATCGAAAATTTCGAAAAAACCAAAAAGTGCGATAATTCATTACCAAAGATGGATAAAGCGATGAAACTTGGTAGGTGCGTTGACCATATGAAGCAACATAGAAAATTAGTAAATATTTGGAAAGTGGGCGTGGCACCGCCAACTTTTAAAAGAAGGTAATTTAAAAGTTTTGCATGCTGTAATTTGCCATTCGTTGAAGAAATGATGATGAAATTTGGCACACATGTTACTCCTATTACTATATGTGTGCTAAATAAAAATTAGAAAAATCGGATGACGAACACGCCCACTTTAAAACAAAAATTTTTTTAAGTATAATTTTAACAAAAAATTTAAAATCTTTACAGTATATAAGTAAATTATACCAACATTCAACTCCAGTAATGATATGGTGCAACAAAATACAAAAATAAAAGAAAATTTCAAAATGGGCGTGGCTCCGCCCTTTATAATTTAATTGTTCTAGAAAACTTTTGATGCAATAAATCGAACAAAAATTTACAATCCTTCTGAAATTTGGTAGGAGCATACTTTTAAGATGATAACTGTTTTCTGTGAAAATGGGCAAAATCGGTTGAAGCCACGCCCAGTTTTTATACACAGTCGGCCGTCTGTCCTTCCGCTCGGCCCTTAACACGATAAATTGAGCAAAAATCGATATATCTTTACTAAATTTAGTTCACGTACTTATCTGAACTCACTTTATCTTGGTATAAAAAATGGCCGAAATCCGACTATGACCACGCCCACTTTTTCGATATCGTAAATTACGAAAAATGAAAAAAAAATCCATAATTCTATACCAAGAATGAAAAAAGGGTGAAACGTGGTGATTGGATTGGTTTTTTTGACGCAAAATATAACTTTAGAAAAAACATTGTAAAATGGGTGTGATACCTACCATATTAAGTAGAAGAAAATGAAAAATTTCTGCAGGGCGAAATCAAAAGCCCATGGAATCTTGGCAGGAATACTGTTCGTGGTATTACATATATAAAAAATTACCGGTACCCAACAGATGATGTTGTGGGTCACCTTGGTCCACATTTTGGTCGATATCTCGAAGACGCCTTCACAAATACAACTAAGGGCCACTCGCTTTTAAAACCCACATTAATACCTTTAATTTGATACCCATACCGTACAAACACATTATAGGGTCACCCCTGATCCACCTTAATGGCGATATCTCGAAAAGGCGTCCACCTATAGAACTAAGGCCCCCTCCATTTTAAAATACTCATTAACACCTTTCATTTAAACTTATAGCGTACAAACACATTCTAGAGTCTGGTCCGCCTTTGTGGCGACATCTCGAAAAGGCTGCCTATAGAACAAAGCCGGCCAAAAGTTGCACATTGTGCAATTTGAGTTCGTATTTTCACACCGACACTAACGATGTGTGATCACGATCGTTTACTTTCGCTTGTCACTCACTAAAATCAACAGTGAATGCAAAAGGAAAAAGTCCATGCTACTTTTTGGGCACATAATAAAAACAATATGCTGCAATGTGACTTTTAATACGTTTTAGTTAGCATTATTAAGTTCCTTTGAACATACATATTAATATTGACAATTATAATTAATTTATTAATTATTAATAAATATTGAAAATTTAATATAAATATATTTTTATACGTTCTACTTAGTTTTATTATTTATTGAATAACTTTATGTCTTGAAAATATATAGTTCTATCCTTACATTTACTTTGTTTTGTAGTTTTTTCTTAAAGAAAAAGTGAGTTTTATCTGTCTAGCTTAACCTCCCCGTTCTTAGTTATACGAATATAAGTAAATATAGTCAGCGTTGGCTTGAAATCAAATAACCAAAGTCCTTTTTAATTTCAAACTTTGTAACGAACCCCGGTCGTCCGGGTCTATAGCCAGGGTTATAACTCGGTCGATGGGTTCCCTTACAAAAAAAAGAATTCCTCTATGTTAAACTAAAATATCCAATTTATTTATTCGGTTCTTATTATGGTATGGTTGTTTCGTAGTGGTCGCTACGCGTCCCACTATGTGCCTATAATTTCCTGACTCGTAAAATACGTAATTTAAACAACCTGAGTGATCACTGCCAGTTGTTCCGTAGTGGTCGCTACGCGTCCCACTATATGCCTATTCTTTCCTGCCTCGTAGAATACGTAATTTAAACAACCTGAGTGGTCACTGCCAATTGTCCCGTAGTGGTCGCTATGCGTCCCACTATATGCCTATAATTTCCTGACTCGTAGAATACGTAATTTAAACAACCTCAGTGGTCACTGCCAGTTGTCCCGTAGTGGTCGCTACGCGTCCCACTATATACATACTCTTTGGCTGGTCAGCCCCTAACTAACTTTTGTTTGGTGGTGGCCGCTCCTTTTATACGATTTCGGTAGTCGGCCGCCGTTGCTTAGCAATGTTTTCTTATTAACTAATCTATTCGCTTTACAACAACAATGTTCTTGCTGTGCCCTTTCGCATTCCTTATCTATGTGTACATATGTATGTTCATGACTTCCTGTAGGCTGTGCCAAAAGTATTCGCCAAAACTTCAAGTAATTTATACTAGGTGTATACTATATAGAACTTATATTTTATAAAATGTATAGTATATATATCTATATATATATGTATACAAAGACATAGTTTAAATTAATACGTTTGTACTTCATGTTCTAAGTAAAAAATTAAAATATACAATTCAAAGGTACAATTCAGAAAAAAACGTGTATAAGCTTAAAGTATACAGAAATTCAAGTTTATTAAATATTTGTGGAGTTCCAAAACGCCTGCATTTTTGGGGTCTTCACATTCCCCCGTTACTTCTACGGAGCGTGACCGTTACCGCACCACTCTTATTGATCCGCACCCTGAAGATTTTATCCGCTACCTGCACCTGGTGTATCATTATACGTCACACCCACTGTATTGTATCATTATACGTCACACCCACTGTAACATACTTGCGGCATTACGCATAACAAATCCCAAATATATTTTAGTAATAATCATATTACAATATTTTCCAACATAAATTATTGAACTAACCCAGACGGCTAACCAACATCAATGGAATGCCGAATATGAGACCCATATCCATTCACAGTTAATAAACTATACATACAAACATACAACCCATGGTGGGAAAATATCAAAACACTCAAATTGATTTGCTGACGCTGCTAAATGTACAAAACTACATGTATGGAGTTATGCATACAAAATTACATGTATACAAAGACTGTATACAAACGTACATGTATGCATGACCCATTTCCTATGTACTTATTTTTAGTTATTAGTATTAAGATATTTATGAATGTATAGGTTAAGCAAATTACTATAAAAGACGAGAAATTAATTAATAAAGAAAGATTTAATGTTGGACAACCAAAGTCTTCACTTCTTTTATTTGAGTACCTTTCATGGCGATCCTGCCAGTCTAGGTCAATAATTAGCACAACTGCTAGCTGGCCAGAAGAGCCTGTCGGTTCAGTAAAATAAAAATAAAAATAAAAAATACAGGATTCACCTGTAAACGTTTTATCTGATCCTACCAGTCCGATCCTAAATAAGCATAAAAATTTGCTAAAAAGCAAATATTGCTAAAAAGATCGACTGGAGGAACTCAGCCAGTTTTTAAAATAGACAATTAAATTTGATGGTCAATGAATCCAGTATAGAATCAAATCAACACGAGATCCTGCCTGTTCGCGTTGTATAGTAAATCATTAACTTCGCTCAAGCAAGACTTAAAATTTAAATCCTGAAAAGAAAGAGGATCAATTATTTCCTTGTAACAACGGGTTAACATATTTTGAATCCATCGAAGATGATGAACAACTTAATACAGTAATACTTGGAGAATTGGCCATTAATCTCAAGGAACAATAAAAACCATCAAATGACTAGCACACAAAGAGGCAAAATATTACACGGTAACCAGCAGCAAAGGAAGCAGAATATTACCCGGAAAGAAGATTTTCATTGACGACATGACCGCATAACAGGGTGGAATATTACATGAAAAGAAGATATTGATGGCAACATTCTGACGGGCTGTAAGGCGGCGTAAATTTTTAAGTATCATAATTAATTTAAATTCTAGAAAACAAATTGGGCGGCCTTTATGGACGCTAAACAACGAGCAAAAACGAAAGTTTTTGCTTAGGATTTTTTTTCTCTCTAAGTAGGAAACAAAATAAATAATATGAAAGCAAATTAGTTGAAAAAAAAATTTTTTTACGTTGAGCAAAATTTTTAACAACAAATACCGAAGATAGATTAAAATTAAAAGACAAGATAAGGGAATTGAGAAACAAAAAATAAAAATAATTTTGAGTAAATTGGAATGTCATCTAATCACAGGGAACACCCCATTATATGGGAAGATAAAGATATTAGAAATAAAAAAGAGATAGATTATGAAAAACAGCTCCTATGGTTAAAACCATTTTGGAAGAAAATAGACATGAAAAGGGAACCTACAGTAGAAGACGTAAAAAACCCTACAACAACAGAGGAAGAAATAGCTAGGATGATAAGAATGGTCATCCCAAATAAATAATAAATTTTTAAACGTAATTACAAATTTTAGAATTAAAATCTAATACTAAGTCGTATATTTGCTGACGAATTAATACATAAATAAATAAAAACGTAATACAAATTTTCTTCATTACTTGTTAAAAATGGCATAAAAACTAATTTTTAAAATATTATGTAAATTGAAATAAAATTTTTTTGTATTAAAATCCTAAAATTAAACAAATATTTCCAACACAAGTTTTCTTAAACTGTTATGTCAACTAAATAAGGAAAAATAATAAAAATAAAATGGAATGCATAGGATAAAGAATAAAATCAAAATTTTTATTAAAAATTAAAATTTAGTTCATTACTCATAGAAGCAGGAAGATAGCCAAAATGTCTTGGTGGACAAAAATAGCCCAAGGCATTATGATAGCCATAGCTGGCTATGAATTCGGCAAAGAAACCTCTGAAGAGGAAATAGTTGACAATAAATTGGTAAAATATGAGCCACAAGCCCAAGTGGACACAAAAACTACAGACATTTGGCTAGGTGCTTTAATATGCACGATAGGGCTATTAATCATAGCGATAGCCGCTATTCTTAAAAACTATATGAAAATCAAATATAGGCAAACGAATAACGTGCAACAACGCATATAAAATTTTTTGTTTGCCCCTTCTACCCAAATTTCCAAACTCAAAGCTGAGGAAGAGCCATAAATAATTGGAGTAAAATCTCAAATAGTGTCTCGAAATGACACAATCGACAGTAAAGGTAGCTCTGCCTAATGCGAACAGCAAATCCAAAATTCGCATAATTCCTTCGATTGCCCCTGACAAAGATGGTCAGGAAGCAATAGGAAATTCTAGGACAGTGGAAGTAAGCAAGACCTAACGAAAAAAAAAAAAATAAAAATAAATAATACTAATATTTTATAACCAGCCCATAACAACAAGAATGAAGAAAAAGTCACAAAGAGAACATATATATATAATAAAGCGCTATATAAATTTGCAAGAAAAGACTAGTCGCACTCGTTTTCATCTTAGGATAGAAAAATGGTAGTGTAGAAAAATTTTCAAGCAACCAGATTGTTGAGGAAGTTATTGACTTAGGACAATATTCGACCAGGCATAAAAGAAATGCCGGCAATCCAGGACTTGAAATTTATAAGGAAAACACAGTTGTCCTGAGGGACAAATTGGTGAAAATAATTGAATAGTTACTGCAGTAGGCGAATTTATAAAATAATAATTGGTACCCAAGTTCTCTAAGATCAAATAATTGCACTAACCAAAGAGGTTGTGCCTGTGACAATCCCGGTATAAAAATAAAAATAATTCTTCATAAAAGTCATGACGATTCTGTCTTGGTGGCCGCCGCATAAATCGCATGACTCATAAGATCAAAAATGTTGCTGGAAAATAGGAAAATTATCGAAAATATACATTTAAAAGATACGAAACATTCTTCTTTGCACCCACTGTACCTTCGACTCATCCATTAACAGAGCTACTATCAATACATAGCTACCCCGCTCTTCCATCAGCGACCCGTCTATTGTATACAGTTTATTACAGATTTACCTTATTATGAATGAAAAAAAAGAAAAAAAAAATGCCAAGTGAAAAAAAAAATCTTTTTCCTTGAATAATAAAAAACAGAATTAGTTTAATAAAATAAAATAAATACAATCATTTATTGCCTAGGTCTAAGGTCATATTTTTACATATTAGGACAATACTTCACTTTAACCCCAATAAATAGAATAGGAAAATAGTTTGCATAATTTACTACATAATGATAGGAACAATAAAGATATGGAATTAATAATCCATAATAATAGGCTTAAACGCATATGAAATAAGCATTCCACGTTATTCATTACACATTAAATATCAAAAAAAAAATCGAAAAAAACGAATTCTTTTTTCTTTCTCAATTCCACATTTACATAAATTATTATAAATATATAAACATTAGGTAATATATACCGACAAGAGGATTTTAATTGGGTGCACACATTTAAAATCCGACTATAAAAATGTATACAATAAATAAAATAAGAATAATAATCATTAAACAAAAAAAAAACTTTTTCTTTTTAAGATATTAATAATGTAAACAATAAATATAGAAGTAATAAATATATCAAGGTCAGCAAATCAAAAACAAAAAGCAAAATATCAAAACATTAACAATACGACAAAGAGTCTTATACAATTTATTCACATAGCAATTGTATAACACTCTTTTTCTAAGATGGTGTAGCATTATACGTCACACCCACTGTAACATACTTGCGGCATTACGCATAACAAATCCCAAATATATTTTAGTAATAATCATATTACAATATTTTCCAACATAAATTATTGAACTAACCCAGACGGCTAACCAACATCAATGGAATGCCGAATATGAGACCCATATCCATTCACAGTTAATAAACTATACATACAAACATACAACCCATGGTGGGAAAATATCAAAACACTCAAATTGATTTGCTGACGCTGCTAAATGTACAAAACTACATGTATGGAGTTATGCATACAAAATTACATGTATACAAAGACTGTATACAAACGTACATGTATGCATAACCCATTTCCTATGTACTTATTTTTAGTTATTAGTATTAAGATATTTATGAATGTATAGGTTAAGCAAATTACTATAAAAGACGAGAAATTAATTAATAAAGAAAGATTTAATGTTGGACAACCAAAGTCTTCACTTCTTTTATTTTAGTACCTTTCACTGGAACGTTTGGGGCTTCCCCGGCCGGTGTATGGTTTGTTTGGCTATTTCACTTTCGACTTCTTTTGGCACCGATTCGACTCCGCTAAAGTTTCTTATAGGCGGTGTTGGTTTGGCCGGACTCACCCCTTCCAAGAGCCACTTTTCCACCTCTTCGATCGTTTCCGGGCTTACCGGTTCTTCTTCGGCGTTGATGACCTCGTCTAGCCATCCTTCCAACCACCTCTCGTCTGCACATAGGCTTAGTGTATCACCCTCTGGTTCGTCTGTTGGTACATCGCATATTTGTAGTTTCTGCGGGGGAGGGTCTTCCTCTGTTACTCCCTCATTATATAGCCGGATGCGTACATCCATCTGTTTGGAGTACTCAATGTAACCGTTGCCTCCCTGTGTGTTTTTGACATCCCTCACCTCTACCGTACCTCGCCTCCTTGGCTCTTGCTCTTCTTCGGAGGAAATGCTGATCGGTGTGGTGGCTCTCGTTATTGCTCCGGTCTCTTCGTTGTCACTTCCGTATGACGGGATGATTATAGGGGGTTCGTTTAACCCTTCGTTGGCAGCGTTGCTCGGGGCAAGTTGCCCGTATTCCGAGGTACTGTTATGCTCACTACCACTGCCGTAGCTTGAACTTCTTCCCTCGATATCCTCGCCGACTACCATCGGCTGAGCTCTCTGCCATAAATTCGTGTCGTCTGTCCATGACCGCGACTTATTAATGAATGTTATTATCGTGTATAGTTAATTGCAGCTTCCTTTGTGTGACAACTGTGCTTGCCTACGTTGAAGTACCTGCCTAGTGTTTTGTTTGTGTTGTTTGGTTTCTCGTTGTTGTCGCTGGCCACTAATTTGTGAGTTGGTCGTACTTCATCTTCACCTTCTTGTTTGTTATTGTCCTGGCGCTAGTGTTGGCGTTGTTGCTGATCGTTATTGCTTGCGGTGTACTTGTTGTTCTGTTCGTATGGCATTTGAACTTTTTAGTTGTTCTTGTTCTGCTGATAATATTAACGGCGTGAATGAAAGGGATTTATTAGACAAAAACTTTGTATTATCATTGTTGGTGCGTGCATATGTAAATAAGTGTTTGTATGCTTATTATTAAAAATTTTAATTTGTGCTTCTTCTTACAACCTTGTGTGTGTGATAAGACTTAACTTTGCTTTTCTTCTTCTTCTCCTTATAATTCTTCTTCTTCCTCGTTTGATTTTTGACTCTCCACCATCCGTGTAGTTGGTTGCTTAATTATGTTCCGCGTAATTATTCGTGCTTCTTCTTCTTCGCTTGTTAAATCTTCCGCTTCCGGCGTTACTCTTAGTGCTTATTCGTCCTTCTACGCTCGTCGGTGGTTTAGGTTCAGAGGGGTGCCAAGGCGGGTCTCGCTTTGGTCTCTTGATCGGTCCTTGTCTTCATAAAATGGTTTTATTTCACTTACGTGTGCGGTTCTTCTTCTGCCGTTGTGAGTTTTGTCTAAATGTACGATTACTGGTTATATGAAGTTCGTGACTCGATATGGGCCGCTGAATCTTGGTGCCAGTTTGGCAGCGTAGTTGTCTATTGCTTTGGACAAATTGTGCTCCTTCACCAAAACTTTATCTCCAATCGCTGGATGCCATCTTCTCCGGCGTAAATTATAGTGCCGCGCCTGTTCCGTAGATGCGCGCTGTTGATTCCTTTGTACCATCTTGAATATCTCCTTCATTTTTTCAGCTCTCTCATTAGATGTTGTTACGGTCTCACCTGTTCCAAACGTTTTTCATCGTAGAGTGTACTCGGTGTTTGTGGTTCTTGTCCTTGTACTATGAAGGCAGGGCTATACCCGGTTGCTTCGCTTATGCTTGAGTTGAGTGCTAGCATAATCTCTGGTAATAAGTCCTCCCAATTTCGCTGATCTTTTCATGTGAATTGTGATAGCATTCTCTTAATATTTCGGTTGGCCCTCTCTGTTGGGTTTTCCTGTGGCGTGTAAGGTGCGGTTAGCTGATGTTTGACTCCGTAATTCTCTAGGAGTTTCTTGAACTGTCTACTTGTGAATTGTGCTCCGTTATCGGTGATTATGACCTTCGGTATGCCCAATCTTGACAATATCCGTTCTCTACCCGCTTTGTTAAGGTTGTTCGCCGTCGCCTTACGGAGTGGAATAATTTCTACCCACCTAGAGAATCGGTCTTGAAATACGAGTGCCATGGTATTTCCGTGGTTTGATCTTGGTACTGGTCCTACAAAATCGGCGCATACTGTAGCCCAAGGTTCCTCCGCTATCTGCGTCAGCATCTTACCAGCGGTTTTCTGTTGATTGGGTTTATATATTTGGCAGGTAGGGCACTGTTGTACGTACCTTTTTATATCTCGGTGCATCCCAGACCAATATATCGATTAGCCGCTCGTATGATGGTTTTCCGGACCCCCATGTGCCCAGCCGTTGGACTATCGTGAACTTCTTGGAGTATTCTGTCTCGCATAGGTTTGCCCACACATAACTTCCATGGCATCCCGTTGTCGTCGTCTACCTGAAATGTGAAGTGACGATATAACTCACCATTCTCGATAATATAATCCGGGAACTTCTCCGGATCCCCTTTCACGTCTTCTATTTTAGATTTTAACCATTTGCATGTTGGTATTTCCTTTGCTTGTCCCAGCACACAGAGTTGTGCATCTTGGGGTTGGCGTGAGAGTGCGTCGGCGACTACATTAAGTTTTCCCTTACGATACTGAATGTCAAACGAATGGTGCTGTAACTCTATTGCCCATCTCGCTATACGACCAGAGGGACTCTCGATCGCGTTTAACGACTTCAGGGACAGATGGTCGGTAATAACGGTGAATTTGTATCCTTCCAAATAAGGTCTCATCTTTCGGATGGCCCATACGATGGCCAAACACTCCTTCTCTGTGGATGAAAAGTTCTGGTCTGCCTTATTAAGACGGCGGCTAGTATACGCGATGACTCGTTCTTCACCCTCTAGCTCTTGAGTGAGAACTGCTCCTAGTCCGAAAGCGCTTGCGTCCGTTTGCAGGGTAAATTTTTGTGTGAAGTCTGGGCAGGCCAACATCGGTGCTTCAGTTACCTTTTTTAACATCGTGGCATCGTGGTGAGGGGGTGTGCTATGCGTGAAAAGCCTGGCACGAACCGTCGGTACCAGGATGCAATGCCTAAAAATCTTCGTAATTCTCTTATATTCGTGGGCGCCTTAATTTATCTAATTGCTGAAATTTTGTCGGGGTCAGTGTGGATACCTTCATCGCTTACCACATGGCCAAGATATTTCCGCCGTTTTCTGCAAAACTCGCATTTTTCTGGATTTATTGGTAATTGGCACAAGGATACTTGAGCCGTGTAATTGGCATATAAGTCTGATCGTCCCTATCAGACAAATCTCTCGATCTAAACGCTGCTAATCTCTCCAAATGAACCACTTTCATTTTGGTTCGTGGTTTGGTAGTGGTTTGTATGCGGTACACTACATCGTTGATCCGTTTTACAACTTTGTACGGGCCTTCCCAGTTACACTGCAATTTCGGGGACAAACCTTTTTTTCGTTGTGGATTGTATAGCAGCACCAAATCTCCTTCCTGAAACCCTTCCGAATTAATTGCTTTATCGTACCTCGCTTTCATCTTGTCACTCATAATCTTTGCTCGTTGCCTTACCAGATCGTGTATCTCTCTCAGCTCTTCTTCTAAGACATCAGTGGATTTCTTGACATTCATCTCCGCATCGGCATCTATCCCATACTTCAAATCAGCTGGCAATCGAAGGTCATTGCCAAAAATTACCTTTGCGGGAGTTTGGCCCGTTGTGTCATGTACTGCCGATCGGTAGGCCATCAAGAATAATGATATGTGTGTATCCCAGTCCTTATGGTACTTGTCTACTACTTTCCTTAAATGCCCCTCCAATGTTCTATTGAAACGTTCCACCATACCATCGGACTGAGGATGCAATGCAGTTGTCCGTGTTTTTCGAATGCCCAACTTCTTGCACATTTCTTGGAACACAGCTGATTCAAAATTCCTGCCTTGGTCAGAATGTAACTCCATTGGTACACCATACCTTGCAACTCATTCGTTTTTACCCACTTCTGTTACTGTTTCTGCTTCTTGGTTTGGGATTGGGTATACCTCTGGCCATTTACTGAAATAATCCATAACCACCAGTACGTATTTGTTTCCGCGGTTGCTAGTAGGAAATGGACCTGCGACATCCATGGCGATCCTTTCAAATGGTGCACCTGAAATATACTGCTTCATCTGGCCATGACTTCGGGTTTTGGGCCCTTTCGCTCTGTTGCATACCTCGCAATTGGCAATCTACTCGGTAACCGACTGACGGCAACCAACCGAATAGAATCTCTGCTTAATTTTCTCGAGTGTCTTGGTGATTCCAAGATGACCTCCACTTGGACCATTGTGCAGTTCGCTGAGCACGTCAGGAATCCTCTTTCTGGGAACAACTATCAGTTGCTTCTTGCATTGACCATCCTCACTCTCCCATACTCGATGCAAGCAACCGGATATCAATTCTAAACTGTTCCACTGTGCCCAATATGACTTCGCAATGGGACTCTCTGCTGACATCTCCTCTTTGCTTGGTCTTTCGTTTCGTTCGAGCCCTTGCATAACATGTGAAAGATCTGCATCTTTTAGCTGACACTTTCTTAGTTGTTCCTTGTCCCATTCATCCGTACACGTTATAGTAATTAGCCGGACATCTATAATGTCTTCTTTAGCCTCGGCCTTTGAACAGTGCTTGCATTCCAAACTACATGGCCTTCGTGACATTGCATCGGCATTTCCATTGGTACTACCTTTTCGATGCTCAATGGAAAAGTCATAGCTTTGAAGTCGCTCGATCCACCGTGCCAATTGTCCTTCCGGATTACGGAACTGCAGAAGCCATTTCAATGATGCGTGATCTGTCCTGACACAGAATCGCTGGCCGTAGAGGTATTTGTGAAAATGTTTAATGCACTCTGCCAATGCCAACAGCTCTCTCCGCGTAACGCAGTAGTTTCTCTCTAGTTTTCCAATCGAACGGCTGTAATATGCAACTACCTTCTCCTGTCCATCGACCAGTTGTGATAAAACGCCTCCTATAGCATATCCACTCGCATCTGTATCTAGAATAAATGTTGCTCCTGGAATCGGATAAGCTAACATTGGGGCAGTGCACAAACGCTCTTTCAATATTTGGAAAGCCACTTCTTGCTCCTTCTTCCATTCAAAAGCTTTGTTTTTTCTTGTAAGCTCATGGAGGCTATGGGCTACGCTGGAAAAATTTGGTACAAATCGGCGGTAATATGTGCACAGCCCAAGGAAACTTCTCAATTCATGTAGGTTCTGTGGTCTTGGCCAATCCTTTACAGCCCCTATTTTTTCGTTTGCAGTGCAGATGCCCTCTGTCGTTACCTTGTGACCCAAATAATTGACTTCCTTTTTAAACAGCGCAAACTTTTTGGGACTTAACTTCAGACCAGCGCCAGCTATTCTCTGGAAAACTTCCTCCAAGTTCTTAAGATGTTCATCAAAGTTCTTGCCCAATACGATGATGTCGTCCAGGTACACCAAGCATGTTTTCCAATGTAGTCCTTTCAATACCTGATCCATGAGTCTTTCGAAAGTAGCTGGTGCATTACATAGTCCAAAGGGCATTACTGTAAATTGCCAAGGACCATCTCCGACGCTGAAGGCTGTTTTCTCTTTGTCTTCCTCATTCACCTTCACTTGCCAGTAGCCGCTTTTCAAGTCCAGTGTGGAAAACCATTTCGTACCAGATAGCGAGTCCAGAGTATCGTCAATTCTTGGCAATGGGTAGCTATCCTTTTTCGTTACGTCATTCAACTTCCGGTAGTCCACGCAAACCCTCATTTTTCCATCCTTCTTCTTTACAAGTACTACGGGTGAGCTCCATGGACTAGCTGATGGTTCGATGACGCCGCTATCGCTCATTTCTTGTATGATTTGACTCATAACTTCCCGCTTCGCCAGTGGAACACTACGTGGAGCTTGACGGATCGGCCTCGCATCTCCAGTGTCAATTTGATGTTTCACAACATTGGTGCGGCCTGGTTTAGAACCATCCTGGTCAAATATGTTCGCGTACTTTAGGAGCAGTTGTTTTGCCTTACTCTGATATGCTTCCTCTAGCCCCTGTGTCCATGCCGTGATGTCATTTGAAAGATCAGTATTACTAGCTGAAACGTGTTCCTGGAGCTGTTCACAGTTAATAACTACTTCAGCCTCTTGGCATCTTCCCAAAATAGCTCCTTTAGTCAGTTTGAGTGGTGACTTGAACTCATTGAGTACTCTTACCGGAATACGTCCATCTTGTTTTGTCATAGCCAGGGTTTTTCCTACAAGTATGTTCAGTGCTGATTTGTTTGCTGCTTCGACAACCCACAATTTGTTTGTCCCACAATCTCCATCAACCTTTGCCCAGATGATTGCTTCGGATTTTGGTGGTATTCGCTGACTCTCTTCCACCAGCACTCGTTTACTGCTGTAGCCTCTCTCGTAGCCGAAATTAAGTGGTACATCCATGTTCTTATATCGCATCGTCTTGCTTTGCATGTCGATCTTGATGCCCTGGTCGATTAAGAAGTCCACTCCAATTATGATTTCATCAACAATATCTGCCACTATAAAATTGTGTACTACCGTGACGTTCCCAATAGCGACTTCACATGATACTTCTCCTAGAACCGTGTTATTGTCCTGGCGCTTGTGTTGGCGTTGTTGCTGATCGTTATTGCTTGCGGTGTACTAGTTGATCTGTTCGTATGGCATTTGAACTTTTTAGTTGTTCTTGTTCTGCTGATAATATTAACGGAGTGAATGAAAGGGATTTATTAGACAAAAACTTTGTATTATCATTGTTGGTGCGTGCATATGTAAATAAGTGTTTGTATGCTTATTAATAAAAATTGTAATTTGTGCTTCTTCTTACAACCTTGTGTGTGTGATAAGACTTAACTTTGCTTTTCTTCTTCTTCTTCTTATAATTCTTCTTCTTCCTCGTTTGATTTTTGACTTTCCGCCATCCGATTGGCCCTCTCCGTTGGGTTTCCTGTGGCGTGTAAGGTGCGGTTAGCTGATGTTTGACTCCGTAATTCTCTAGGAGTTTCTTGAACTGTCTACTCGTGAATTGTGCTCCGTTATCGGTGATTATGACCTTCGGTATGCCTAAACTTGACAATATCCGTTGTTGAAATGCTTTGTTAAGATTGTTCGCCGTCGCCTTACGGAGTGGAATAATTTCTAACCACTTAGAGAATCGGTCTTGAAATACGAGTACCATGGTATTTCCGTATTTTGATCTTGGTAGTGGTCCTACAAAATCGACGCATACTGTAGCCCAAGGTTCCTCCGCTATCTGCGTCAGCATCTTACCAGCGGTTTTCTGTTGATTGGGTTTATATATTTGGCAGGTTGGGCACTGTTGTACGTACCTTTTTATATCTTGGTGCATCCCAGGCCAATAATATCGATTAGCCGCTCGTATGATTGTCCGATTGTGTCCAGCCGTTGGACTATCGTGAACTTCTTGGAGTATTCTGTCTCGCATAGGTTTGCCCACACATAACTTCCATGGCATCCCGTTGACGTCGTCTACCTGAAATGTGAAGTGACGATATAACTCACCATTCTCGATAATATAATCCGGGAACTTCTCCGGATCCCCTTTCACGTCTTCTATTTTAGATTTTAACCATTTGCATGTTGGTATTTCCTTTGCTTGTCCCAGCACGCAGAGTTGTGCATCTTGGGGTTGGCGTGAGAGTGCGTCGGCGACTACATTAAGTTTTCCCTTACGGTACTGAATGTTAAACGAATGGTGCTGTAACTCTAATGCCCATCTCGCTATACGACCAGAGGGACTCTCGATCGCGTTTAACCACTTTAGGGACAGATGGTCGGTAATAACGCTGAATTTGTATCCTTCCAAATAAGGTTTCATCTTTCGGATGGCCCATACGATGGCCAAACACTCCTTCTCTGTGGATGAATAGTTCTGTTCTGCCTTATTAAGACGGCGGCTAGCATACACGATGACTTGTTCTTTACACTCTAGCTCTTGAGTAAGAACTGCTCCTAGTCCGAAAGCGCTTGCGTCCGTTTGCAGGGTAAATTTTTGTGTGAAGTCTGGGCAGGCCAACACCGGTGCTTCCGTAAGCGAACACTTTAAGTTCTCGAACGCCTCCTTTTGTTGTTCAGACCACTTCCATCTGTTACCTTTTTTAACATCGTGGTGTGGGGGTGCGCTATGCGTGAAAAGCCTGGCACGAACCGTCGGTACCAGGATGCAATGCCTAAAAATCTTCGTAATTCTCTTATATTCGTGGGCGCCTTAAGTTCTCTAATTGCTGAAATTTTGTCGGGGTCAGTGTGGATACCTTCATCGCTCACCACATGGCCAAGATATTTCCGCCGTTTTCTGAAAAACTCGCATTTTTCTGGATTTATTCGGAGGTTGGCTTGTCTTAGTCGGTCAAACACTTCGGTAAGGTGTCTGATGTGATCTTCTAGCGTTGTGCTTGTGACAATGATGTCGTCCAAATATGCTAAAGCACGTGGCTCGAGTTCTGGGCCGATAACGTGATCTAACGCTGGAATGTCGCTGGTGACGAGTGTAGGCCGAAAGGCATTACTCTCCACTGAAATAAGCCTCGCCCTGGTACGGTGAATGCCGTGTACTGCTTACTCGCTTCTTCCATTGGGATTTGCCAGTAGCCGTTCTTCAAGTCTAGACTGATTATGAACTTTGCACTTCGCAATCGGTCCAGTGTGTGCTGTATGCGTGGGAGAGGATATGCGTCGGGGATTAACCGTGTGTTCAGCTGTCGGTAGTCGACACATAATCTCCAACTTCCATTTTTCTTCTTTACCAGTACTATCGGGGCGCTGCGGGGACTCCGCGATGGCTCTATGCATTTCGTTTCTAATAGTTCGTCGACCTCTTTATTGATTGCCTCTTGCATCTTAGGGTTACGTGGGAAGTACCTTTGCTTAATGGGGCGGTCATCCCGCATTATTATCTTTTGTGTGGCGATATTCGATGTCCCACTTATGTTCTGGAAACGGCGCAATTCCTCGTCTAAGAAAGTTTTGATCCTTTTAGTACCTTTACCTGATGTATGTTCTAAACTTCCAATTCCTTCGTTGTTGCTTGGTTCGTTACGACTGTTATTCTCCTCTATTATTGATGTGCACGTGATCACTTCTCGCGCCACACCTTTCTCCTGTAGTGTCAGGGGTGGCCTCTGCAGCTTAATGTCATATTAGCGTTGGCCAGTATATCGGTTCCAATGTTAACGTCGTCAGCTAGCCCAGGGAGCACAAGTACCTCACTTCTGTGTGTCTTATCACCAATTCTCACCTCTACATCTATTGCTTGCATTACCGTCCTTGGTCTGCCATCCCCCATTACCAAATGTTTTTGCACCTGTTTCACATTACTTGTACGTATGTTCTTTGCCCAAGCCTCGCTCATGAAGCTTCTAGTTGCTCCCGTGTCTATTGTTGCCATCACACCTTCGCCGTATACTGTTGTCTCTCCCAAAACTCGCCCTTCTGCCTGTTTCAGAATGTTTAAACTTACCGAGGTTGCACTACTTGAGACCATACCCTCGGTTCTGGTATGGTCTCTGGTCGTTTCCCATCGATCTGCGACAGCAATTCGTCAGCGTCAGTACATCACATCGACCACACTCCCAGCAGATTTTTCCCTTCTCGGGCGCCATTTGTAACGAACCCCGGTCGTCCGGGTCTATAGCCAGGGTTATAACTCGGTCGATGGGTTCTCCTACAAAGAAAAAGAATTCCTCTAGGTTAAACTAAAATATCCAATTTATTTATTCGGTTCTTATTATGGTATGGTTGTTTTGTAGTGGTCGCTACGCGACCCACTATATGCCTATAATTTTCTGACTCTTAAAATACGTAATTTAAACAACCTGAGTGGTCACTGCCAGTTGTTCCGTAGTGGTCGCTACGCGTCCCACTATATGCCTATTCTTTCGTACCTCGTAGAATACGTAATTTAAACAACCTGAGTGGTCACTGCCAGGTGTTCCGTAGTGGTCGCTACGCGTCCCAGTATATGCCTATAATTTCCTGACTCGTAGAATACGTAATTTAAACAACCTCAGTGGTCACTGCCAGTTGTCCCGTAGTGGTCGCTACGCGTCCCACTATATACCTATTCTTTGGCTGGTCAGCAATGATGACATGATACGAAACATTCATTCTCTCTCAATTCGTTTGCAGGAATGGGTCTTAAAGTTCATTCAATTGTAAAAATTGGTTCATTCGATTGTAAACAAACTTCATTCGTTTCCAAGAATGGGTCTTGAAGATCAGAGTTGCGTAAACCGCGCAAAAAAAATTCCAAGAAAATCGTTGCGTTTTCATTATTTTTCATTTCAAGTGTATTCAACTACATAAGCGGATCAAAAATTTGTAAAAAAGGTACAAGAAATAACAAAATTAAATGAGCTGTTATATTAACGCACGAAAAGAGATAAGTACATTTTATCTTAGCTATCAAAAAATTAAATTTCACGTGTTGTCACGGAAAAATTTTTAACGGGTAAAATAAGTTTTTTTTTGTATTTGTGATCCTGAAAAAATTCGAGTTTTTTGATATCCCATTTGACAATCTTGAGTAAGTTTTCGGTGAAAATCATAAATTAAACATTTACCATGTAAAATACCCCAAAGTTATTCCGAAATGCCCAAATTTGATTTTGAGGATGATGGCATCTATGGTCAATGTTATAAAAAATGCACATTTTCACGCGCTCTCAGAGAGCGAGAAGTTTCATATCATGTCATCATTGCTGGTCAGCCCCTAACTAACTTTTGTTTGGTGGTGGCCGCTCCTTTTATACGATTTCGGTAGTCGGCCGCCGCTGCTTATCAATGTTTTCTTATTAACTAATGTATTGGCTTTACAACAACGATGTTCTTGCTGTGCCCTTTCGCATTCCTTATCTATGTGTACATATGTATGTTCATGACTTCCCATAGGCTGTGCCAAAAGTATTCGCCTAAACTTCAAGTAATTTATACTAGGTGTATACTATATAGAACTTATATTTTATAAAATATATAGTATATATATATATATATATATATATATATATATATATATATATATATATATATATATATATATATGTATAAAAAGATATAGTTTAAATTAATATGTTTGTACTTCATGTTCTAGGTAAAAAATTAAAATATACAATTCAAAGGTACAATTCAGAAAAAAACGTGTATAAGCTTAAAGTTTATTAAATATTTGTGGAGTCCCAAAACGCCTGCATTTTTGAGGTCTTCACAACTTCACAGTCCACATTTTCTTTTAGCACACTGTCGGAAGTTGTCACCCAATTTTTACACACACTTATGCAATTGTTTTAGGATTTGTGTGGCCGGCTCTGCTATAGAACTAGGGCCCACTCCCTTCTAAAATACTCACTAACACCTTTCATTTGATACCCATGTCATACTAATACATTTCAGGGTTCATTTTCCTACATGGTGATTTTCCCTTATTTGATAAAGAACGAAGGAAAAGCGTTCCAAAAAAAGTCGTCCTTGGTCTTCAATTTGGTCGATATTTCCCAAACGTATGTGATATGGAATTAAAAACCACTTATAAACCATCTACGAAACCCTACGAAACCAACACAGCTATAATTATATTCAGATGAGCAGAGCTCACAGAGTATATTAATTTTGTTCGCATAACGGTATTCCGTAACGGTAGAAACTAATCGAGATATATTTATACTTTTGGAAAATGGGCGTGACACCGCCCACATTTAGTAGAAGAAAATTGTTAAGTTTTGCAGGGCGTAAATCAAAAGCCCTTGAGAAGACACAACTGGGTATATAATTGTGGGTTTCACCCGAACTTAGACGTCCTTACTTACTTGAAGTTATGACTTTGCTTTGACGTTTATCCAAAAATAAAGATGAAATATAATTTAGAGCGGATTGATTATATATTTATCATAGTACAGCAGTAACAACTATTTGGTAAACTGATTATAAAGCTTTATATATTTACTTAAAATTCTACTTAAATATGTGTGCATGCAAATATTTATAATAATATAAGCCGTGCTTTTTTCACACGCGTATACGTTTACGTTTGCGCGTGGAAAGAGGCCCATCTAGCGGCAGTGGCTATATAACTACAGCTACAGCACAGGGTGTACCGAAAATCGGAGACACAACCCTCTGATGGCCATAGGGTATAACATATAGCTGGATCAGTTACGATGAATTGTGGACACACATAGAATACATAGAATTAGTGTAGAGGGTGAAACAAAGACACATATTTCAGTTACATCTGAGTATAATGTGTATTGAAATTTAGTAGGACAAATTTTATGCGCAGCAATTTCAGAGGTGTATTTAAAGTTTGTCGCTTAGCAGTCCATATAAAGTTTAAGCGTAAACGTATATAGAAGTAAAAAAAAAAACACAGCTATAATTATAAATTTAATGTCCTCACTAACCGTTTTCAGTTTATATGAGCTTAAGAAACCATTTAAATCACTGTGTGGCAATCTATTAAAACAAGTAACCAACATGGCTGAGGTGCTAATAGCTTTTTATATTATTGGTCAACTTATCAGCAATATCCTAAATCGAGTTAGGTTGTTTTAACAAATAGCCACGCTTATCATCTAATATTTTTATATTTAATAAATACATATATGATAACTATACATTAGGGTGTTTTCATTTTAATTTTTTTGTTTTTTTTCTCGGTACTAGGAAAAAAGTTTTGATTAGATGCCGAAATAGGGCCCTATAATTATGAGCCCTTAGGTGGAACGTGCGTTGGTGCCAATAACAATGACTCATACTTTAAAGGTCTATTTTAGCATCTAAACAAAATATTTCAGTGCAATTCTGAGGAAAATCAAATGCTTTTTTTAAACATATATATGTATACAATATTAAGGTGCTTTAAAAAACATTTACTTTTCCTCAAAAGTGCACTGAAATATATATATATATACTATATATAGGTACATGAAATATCATAGTAATTCTTATCTAATACTTATTTATTTCAAAGTTTCAATAATTTATTATATTTACAACAATAATTGTTTAATATTTCATTTCCTCAATATTCATGTGATCATGTCATCATGGTAGCTATGGACGGTTTCATAAGTGATCGATTTAATATGGTTTTCATCAATGTTAGAAAATGACCAATCGATTTGTGTACCTACAGGAGTTGTGGAATATTCAAAGCCTAGTAGCGATCCCAAATGTTTTCCCTTAAGATGATTTTGTATTCTTTTATCGGAAGACTTAAGGCATAAACTAAAATCACCTAGAATTATTAATTTATTATTACAAATTTCATTTGTGAGAATTTCACTTAGCTCTGCATCTAGCTCTATTATTCGAAAACTCGAATTCCTGTACACCACCATTATATAAAGATCATTACATTTTAATAAAACCACCTCAAAAACTTTCCTCCCTGAATAAATTTTCTTTATCTTACATACCTCTATATTTGCAACAATATTAGGTTTTGCATAAACCAAAACACCTCTCTTATTTCTACTTCCTCTTCCAGTGCTATCTATTCTTAGATTGTTTAATGCCGTAAACCCGGGGATTTCAAAATTTTCATAGGGATATCCCCAGGTTTCAACGAAATATAAAATGTCAGAGGGCAACATACGATAATCATTTCTGACATTATTTATATGAGCGTTAAGGCTCTAACATTGTGAAATAAAATTTGGAGGTCTGATGTGCCAGAAAGCATAAAACTAAACCTTGTATTTAAAGCTTTTGTAGTATTTAAAGCAATTAATTCCCTGAAAACAGGATCTGAATCCGAAAATGGGCTAGGTGGCGTAAAATTGCCTAATATGAATAAACCCCCTGCATGCGTAGCTCGACTGCAAGCAAAATACAAGAAAGACCTGGGCATTCGTGGCCGAATATGAACCACGACTTGGCTATATGTGGCTCCCTGACCTTTGTGTATAGTTATTCCCTCCGCAGGAACTATTGGAAAAATCTTTCAATAGTTACCTGTTCATTTCTTTTATATTGAAAGGCCCTCACTGTCAACTGAATAGGTGTCCAAAATTCTTCTGAAAACTTTATCCATAAAGTTGAAGGAATTGACGATTGCAAACTTTCCCATTGGCGCCATTCACCCAACCATCACCTGTGTTGATGTTCACCGTGATCATATACTTTCCAGAAACCTTTAGTGGTAAGCTATATGGAAGTCCTTGAACTTCAGCAGTTTTAAAGTGTTTTACCCTCTCTAAAATATTTTCTTTTTGCCCTTCTATAGCTATTCCTTTTATCACATCCTTTGCAGTTGAATAAAAAGGTGTAGTTGGAATTTGGTTAACCTTAAGTTTATTGTAGTTGTTGGCCTCTTCATTCGACCAAAACAAATGAACTGCTTTATCAGGAATTTGATTTGAGTTAACAATCCTTCAATTAACGATATCTCCTCGTTCGTCATTGAGCCAGAAGCCATATTGTTTAATGCAATGGCAAATGGTTGGTCCCCCCTCTGCCTCATTATCTCAGTTAGTTCAAAATATTTGAACATTTCCGACAAAGGTGAACCAACTAAAGCGCTATAGTTGTCGGAGAAATAATCCACCTGCCTCCGACTGGAGATAGCTGCCGCAAATGACCAAAAGGCAAGGTGCTTTTGAAAATTTGCTTTAGCCTGGCGCCAATAAAGCTAAGCATTAGAGCGCCTACAATGGATACTTCATCGATAATAATTAGCTTTAAATCACTCAGTTTTCTGTGTATTGAGTTAATAACATCATTGCTAAGCGGGCGTAATTCCTTATTAGATTGATTAACTGGTAATGAAAATATGGAGTGCAGTGTGATTCCACCCATTCCAAAAGCTGCTTTTCCCATAGGGGCACAAAGAAGAATATTTATGGAGCCAGGGTTAGACCCAGGAACAGAATTAAAGCGATGGTTGAGAGTTTAATATATTTTTGATATCAAAAGACTCTTGCCAACGCCTGCGCCACCACCTACAAACTCGTAAAAAGGCTGATTTATTTTATATTTATGCAATAAATGAGTCAAGTAAGATCTTTGTCTAATATTAAGCATTTGAATGGAAGAAAGAAGCCCTTCAGCGAGAATTAGCGGTGGTAGTTTAATCATCCTTATATTGCTATTTGAGTCATTATAATTATCGTCTAAGTCTTCGCCAGGCAGATTTAGCAAATTTAAATTAGGGCTAATTTCAGGAAGTCCGAAAACCCCAAACTCGTCTCTAGTATCAGCTACTACATCCATATCTGTTGTGGCGAAATCTTCTTCTCTTAGTCTACTTAGGACATTCTCCAGTTCCCGTTGCTCAAAAACGTCATACTTCTTTCG
Source organism: Eurosta solidaginis (assembly GCF_040869045.1). Classification (NCBI taxonomy): domain Eukaryota; kingdom Metazoa; phylum Arthropoda; class Insecta; order Diptera; family Tephritidae; genus Eurosta; species Eurosta solidaginis. The sequence continues at coordinate 176,961,645 of NC_090320.1, forward strand.
ATTTTCTTCAATTGAAATTTTATTTACTACACACGTTTGCTCGTTATCATTATCGATTATCTCAACCTGCTCATCCCGCCAAGATTTATAGAGCATTACCATTTCTCTAAAATAATCAGCTCTAGCTGTGTCTGGACTAAATCTTCTAGAACGAACCACACACGGCTTTGTACGTTTTTTAATGATACCGCTATTGTCTAGTAATGGGATTGCACTTAAAGTGGAATTCTCACATTCTACATCTTCCTCTTGGATGTCATTATCCTGTTCTGCCCTTAGAGATTTTACAAATGTATACATTGATGCAAAGTCAGCTAGGCAAACTGTATCCAGTAGAAGAGGTCTTTGCACATAGTGATCTAGAATACCCGATACATATACATCAGTAGAATCTGGGGGAAGATTCTGAATCTGTGCCCTAGGCTTAACAATGCGCACCTGTTCCTCAGGACGAGAGGTATTAATAAATATCTCTGCATTGCTTGCCTCCGAAAGATGGAGTCCAATGCAACAATAAACAGCCTGTTGTGCAAAAATTTCCGTTCCAGATATAAATTTATGCCCTATGTGTTGAAGTTTCTGCTTTACTGTATAGTTTCCAGCGCTGACCTCAGCCATAGCTTCGTTTAGTAGTCGGGAAACCCCCCTATTCGAATTATTTATGTAATTGCATATGCATCTAAAATATATTGGATATCCATATTAGCTCTGTGAAGTTCTAATATTGTCGGGTTGTAGGCGTTAATAAACCGATCTTGAAACTGTCTTTTTAAATAAATTGTTGGTGTTAATAAAGTAGATCTAAGTACTAATAAATATTCATCAAACGACATATTTATTCTTTCATGAGATAGGAAATTCTCAAAATTGTTAAAATTTGTAATATCGGAAGGGGTAATTTTAATTTAAAATCCTATGAACTTTTGAAAAGTTCTCTTTATGAATATCTACATTGAGTGTGTCTTCTGGAAGTGGTAATAAAATTTGTGTGGAAGGCATAGGAGGATATGGAATTCCAAAACGGCAAACCTGCTGCCCCCTAATTTCTTTCATACAAGATCGACTATGGTTATGCCTTTGATATTCTATACAGTTTCCCAAGTTGTCAACAGATCCTTGCGTAGATACATACTTATCTATTAATTCTATAGCTTGCGGGAATGATTGCGGATCCTGAGTATTGACTCGGGGAGCATTGTGAAGCCAATACATTCCATGTATGTGGGGAGAGCCCCGTTGCTGGAATTCAATTCTCCAGTAAAAATTCTTGATAAAGTGTTCATCAAAAATTCCTCCATTTTCCTTGAACAACTTTAGCATTTGCCTGTACCGATAGTCAAAATATCGTGCACATGTAACCGCATCCGACCGGATTAAACGGTATCGGTCTTGAGTAGATAAATTATTGGCGTCGCTTTCAGAAATTTCCCTAGAATCAACTGTTTTGGATAAAATAATTAAAAGTTCTAGCCATTGAGACTCTGCAGCTGATAAAGTTATAAAAAAAGTAGGAAGGCCAAATTGGCGAATCATGACAATGACTCTCTTCTTTTCCGCCTCCCAATGAGCAGGCGAAGATCTTACCGCTTTGAGCACCCTGAATCCATCATCATGCTGACTCAAGCTATGCACATAATTTTCATTTAAAATGTTATGAGCTGTGACTTGGTTGCTCCCAGAAAATTTTCGAAGGCAGATAGAGGTAGTATTTTTAATTTGTAGTAATTCCAACTTCTTGTAGTTGTAAAAGAGCTTGGGAATAGTACAAGCTCTTCTATCAAAACGACGGATTTCAGAGCGCACAATTTTGCTGTACGTCTCTGAAGAAGAACGTTTCTGTCCGGCATAAATTGAGGGGAATGACAAATCTTCTGAATTAGTATCCTGAATTATATCAAGAGGCCGTTGACCCTCCCCTGCAGCAATAACTAAACGGTTTATATCAAAATGTTCTGCTGGAATATTATCAAGAAGAGTTTCCTGCCCCCTGGGTTCAACTCCTCAACCATTTCTTCGAGTGGGATCTGATGAGTTCGATAAATATTTTGTTCTTTGTTTTGGACTAACGTAGCATCTTCAAAAGATACAATAAAAGGAACCTCTTCCTGATTTGTAAAATTTGTGATCCATTCCTCATTTATTTCAATATTATGTTCTCGATATAAGGAAGTATTTATTGAATATCGGAGTGCTTTCATGATTTTTGAAGTTCTTATTGTGTCTGTCATATTATCATGATTATATTCCATACGTCTTCTTAAATGAATATGAATTACATGCGATTCGTCAAATGACCGAGGTAGTGAAGTAACTATATCACTGACTGATATAGGAACATTAACAACGGCACCCCTTAACGAATTCTGCCCTTGATAACCCAAAGGACGAATTGTCATAAAAGGCAACCTTGGTGTGATCATACGTTCTTCTACTGGCGTGAGATCCTTTAGACATTCAGGAGTTTCAGGAAAATCTAATCCATTAGCTAAACATATTTTTGGAAGATTATTACTCTTCACTGAATTTCTACAATTCGCGTTATAATTTCCATCTTCGGACGGAAATCTATGAGACAAATAAAATGCGGATTCTATATTTGGATGCCTTCGAGGAATGGTTTCAAAATTTAGAAGGCGAACTTGGTATTTAAACCATAAGCCACCACAGCAAATACAAATTTTTGTTGGCCCGAGTTTAATGCTCCGAATATATGATTGTCTAAATCCTGTCGGACCAACGTTAGTTTCAAAGTTTTCGGTTTCTGTGTTCTGATTTTCTCTACTTCTCTCTACCTCTCGTTCATTTTCCGTTTGTCTATTTTGTATACTTTCCCTATGAAGATGTACCCGGCGTAGAACTCGTCGTCTTAAATCGATATTTATCATCCTAGATCTTTCTCTGAGAAGTCTGCGAGACCTAGTGTTCTGGGACTGCTCCATAACCCTGACAAAGTTATTACGCCGACGTGATCTTCGCTCTTGTGTATTTCTAGCTTGCTCTGCAGTGCGAATTTCAGAGTTTTCGCGACGACTTCTATGTTCCTGGCTTTTCCTTATTTGCTCTGCCGAACGAATTAGTAAATTTTCCCGCCTTAATCTTTGTTGCCGTGTGTTTCTACTTTGTTCTTCAGACCGAACCATCGGACTCTCGCGGCGCAGAGACTACGTTGGCGAGTATTAATATTTTGCTCAGCCGAGCGGATTGAAGAGGTTTGTCGCCGTTGTCTGCGATCGCGGGTATTTCTATCGTGCTCTTTGGATCGAATCTGGTGATCTTTGCGATGAGATCTACGTTGTCGTGTATTTCTTCCCTGCTCTGCTAGGCGAGCGGACGAACTTTCGCGACGGAGCCTATGCTCCTGCGTATTCCTTCTTTGCTCTACTAGGCGAACGGGCGGACTTTCGCGATGGAGTCTATGCTCCTGGGTATTTCTGCTTTGCTGTTGTGAGCGAACTTCAGGATCTCCACGACGGGATCTGCGTTCCCGGGTATTTCTTCTTTGCTCTAATAAACGAGCAGCTAATATTTCTCGCCGTAGTCTATGCTCTTGGGTATCCCTAATTTGCTCTTGGGAGCGAAATTCGGGATCTCCCCGACGAGATCTGCGTGCCTGAGTATTTCTATTCTGCTCTAGAAAGCGAGTTTCGGGACCTTCGCGATAAATTCTTTGTGCACGGGTGTTCCTAGTCTGCTCTAATATCCGAACGTCTGGGTCTAACCTGCGAAGGGAACGGTTGATGGTGTTTTGAGATTGCTCACCCAATATGTTTACACTATCCTCCCGAAAATGTTGCACACTCCTCCTAACGTTTCTACGTCGTACATCTCCTGACTGTCTACTTAACCTAGGCATGGTCTCAAGCACCAAAATATAAATTTCTTTCTTATTTATACCTTCATAGCTATAAACTTCTTATTTATACCTTAATACCTATACACTTCTCCACTCGCCTTACGGTTGTTTGCCTTTATGTTTCCGGTTTCCAATTTGCTGCTATAGTTTGTCTTTTTGAGGTGTCTGGCTGATATGATGATACTGTTTTTGTTGTACGGGTTTCACTTCTTCTTAGTTCGGGTTTTTCACTATTTATATTATGATCACTAGTTTAAAAAAAAAACGCGTTTGATTATAATCAGAGAATTTAAACACAATGAGAAGGCGTTTTTTTGGCATCCACTGCTTACGATCCATTTGCATGTGACACGTCTTGCACTTCACCACTATTCCCCAAATTCATGTTAACTTAACAGGGTGCAAGACGTAACAGAAAATTCTCTTAACGATTTTCTCTGTTCGTCTGTTACCAAAAAATTCTCTGATCAGAGCAAATATATTGGAAATTTTAATTCTCTGATTTTTGTAAATAAATTATAATGATTCATTGCAAATTGACTTGCCCCATTAAGTAAGGCCTTAGGAGGCAATTATTTAATAGGGTGTTTGGTGCAGGTGTAAAGCACTTGTATCAATTTCAATCAAAAATCAATAAAAGTTGTTTTTTATAAGGTACAGAAGAAGGCAGAAAATTTGAAAAAGAGCCCGATTCACCAGGCCATCATAAAAATGTGTAGGGTTACTGGATAATATAAATTGCATTTGGCATCTCTAATGAATGCTGCTAAGTAAAAAGTACTAGGGCTATCTCCTTTGTACAACATATAAATATGTTTCCAAGTCAGAAATTAACGTTAGTTATATATATCTTCCACGCATTCACTCACCATCACTTGATTGAAACTCATGCATTTCGCATCTCTAATGAATGCTGCGAAGTAAAAAGTACTATACGAATCATAGAGGATAATTGGGCTATCTCCTTTGTACAACATATAAATATGTTTCCAAGTTAGAAATTATATATATGTTCCACGCATTCACTCACCACTCACCACGCTAGATTGAAACTCATGCTTATAACTGCCTGTTAGGTTATTAAACTTCACAAGCTATTGTAGCACAGCTGTGTAAGCAACTACATTGTTTGTCGATTTCTTGGGTTCGAGGCCCGTTCCAGTTAAAATCCTTCTTTTTTTTTTTAGCTGAAATTATAAAAATTCTGATATTGCGCCAAAATAGCAAAATTTTGCCGATAAGCGCGTTTTTTACAATGCAATATCAAAGCAAAATTTTTTGCAAGAATATATAAAAATGTGCTTAAACCATTTGACAAAATTAAAAGCTAACCAAATTCAAACAATTGTTGAATTACTTTCAATTGTTAGAAATTGTTCTCAAAGCTAAAACGGGCATTTCAAGACCATTGAAAGCTGGCATGGTAATAGGCGACCATACAAAATAGCAAATGTCGCTAAAAATATGCAAACATTTTTCTTAACTTCCATACCCGCCTTCGCTTCATCCTCAAGCACAAAAGTCAAACCAGAGACAAAATCTTAAATTTTGATTTTGTGTCGATTCTTATTACCAACACATTCAAACATTTCGTCCGGCCTCGTAAATATAGGCCAAAACTAACACAACCTTAGATTTTGGCGAGGAAATCTTACATTCCCGCCTACGTCTCAACAACAAAATCACAAACATAAGAGGAAGAACAAAAAATCGAAGTCAGACAAAATTTTTATTTCTACTTGATTCCGCTTACTAACACATTCAAAGTTTCTGTCTGGCCTCGTACATATAGCCCAAAACTACTACACCTAAGAGAAAAACTTCCTTTCCCGCCTACTACACATTGTCCCAAAGCAAACTTATAGAATTAATTTTTTCAAAGACATTGTAAAAATCCATCTTGCCTTGTCTTCAAAGTGTAAGAAGAAGAATCATTGGGCAAGAAACATTTTTATATTACCAGGCGCTCATAAAAATTGGCGCGTGTGTGAAATGTATGAAAATAGTTTTTTAGCTTTCGTACGCACATATGCTATTCCTTTTACGCATGAGGCTATACCATACAAAACTTCATATTTCCATTTCTGTTCTGATATTTCGAAGTTTCGAATGAGAAGAAAAAAATCTTCTTTTTCCTCGCCGCCTTCACCTGACCCACAAACAAAATAGCAAAAGCGAAATATTTTTGAGGTCGTTCGCACTTGCAAGCGCAATGTATAGAGTTGGGTCGTTTCGTTCTGAACTTGTTCAATTGACCGGGTCTCTCAACTGAACAAGTGAACTAGATCTTCGATTTCGGTTGTATTTGTTCTTTTAGTTCGTTTTACCTAATGTTATTCTTTCTCTCTTCTCGTTCACGAACATTGTAAATTCATACATACATACGTAGAAATTCACAGTGAGCACGAATGTCGATGATGCCACTTATGCGATATGTGTGTATATATTTATGAAAAACATCTTTTGTAAGAAACTAATTATTACATTTATGTTCATATTTACAATTTGTGCCTGTACTCTTTCAAATTCATCGATCTTCCGAAATTTGTAACTTTTTTTTGAAGTTAATTATACATATGTATATATATTAACTTATTTATTCATAATTCATTTAAATATACCTACACAAAGCATTGCTGGATACACACCCCCCTCTATACTTGTTGACTTTTTTCGTCGGTCTGAGCGGCAGTGAACAAATTTGCTTGAAAAAAAGGAACAGATGAACAAAAAGAACGAAAGAACCGAATCTCTGAAATGAACAAAAAAGCGCAACTCTAGCAATGTATTTGTAATTATACATGGTCAGTTGATCAGGTCAGAATAAGGTAATCAAAGATTTGAAACGCAAAATAGTCAAAAACGGAAAAAATTGCCAAAAATCGGCGGAATTTTCTATGAACTTGACTTTGTAAGGGTAGAATTAAAAGGGCTATAAAACTGTATACTTGGAATATTATTTCAAATTACAGAAAAAATGATATAATTAACAAATATAATAAGCAAAATGACATCGACTTTTCGGCTTTTGCTTATCGAAAATTCATAATTCGATATGTTAACGGGATTTTCCATCAATAAAAAAAAATATAAAACAAGCTTTACTAAGGTTTGAGCCTGAAACACCTGCAGCCTTAAACGAGTGCCTAACAGGTGCGCCAAACCTACTATGACTTTCATGTTGTCTTATCTGCTACTTTGATCGTATATACGAATTTGCACGCCACAAGGCCATTTTCAACCCTCCATTTACCATTGAAATTAAGCTTATTTTACCTTTTTTAAAATTTCTAAATTATATTAATTAAATTCAAATTCATATTAAATCATAAAACATGCAAATATATTGCTACAAATAATAAAATTTAAATATAATTAATCCTACTAAATACCTATATTCCCACAAAGAAATCATATTAAGAGAAAATCTAGAGAATTTATCAGGGATGCACCTTAACGTTAAGCTAATCGTTTATCAAAAAATTTCCACCGTTTCCGTTGAAACACTTCGAAATATTATCGATAAAGAAATTATCAAGATAAATTGTATCTCGTTTTTAACCGAAACGAAAAGCTTTCGTTAACGTTAAAAACGTTAACGAAAACGTGATACTTTATGTTTGAATTGTGCTGGCAATGCTATAGCCATGGTGAAGCCGTCAGGTGATAAAAGCGAGCAGACATACACACAAACTCCATGTAATTTGTTTGTGTAATTCGTTGGTGGTAATGTCAAAAATACTCTGAGAAATGTTCGTACTGTCAAAATTCATGAGAAAAGTTGCAATCAGCTTGGATAATGCTTTCACCTTTAATGACTCCGCCATCAATCAGCTTTGCCAGCATAGTTTGAAATTAATAATCAACATAAACGATTTGATTTCGTTTTGATATGGCAGAAAACGAAACGAAATCATTTCGTTAATTTGACGATCTTAACGTTAATAAACGAAACGAAATGACTTCGTATCGTTTATTAACGTTGATTATCGTAACGAAATGATATCGTTTCGTTGGTTAAGCATGCCTGGAATTTATACACCAGCTGAACCTGTTGACAGAGAATTTTCTGCTGTTAACTGGTTAACATTGAAGTTGGATTGTGTGTGGTGAAGTGCAAGACGTGTTCACATGCAAAAAAGTTGGAATCTAGAAAAAACGCCTTCTCATTGTGTTTAAATTCTCTGGTTTCGTTGGTTAAGCATGCCTGGAATTTATACACCAGCTGAACCTGTTGACAGAGAATTTTCTGCTGTTAACTGGTTAACATTGAAGTTGGATTGTGTGTGGTGAAGTGCAAGACGTGTTCACATGCAAAAAAGTTGGAATCTAGAAAAAACGCCTTCTCATTGTGTTTAAATTCTCTGATATAACCAGAGAATTTAAACACAATGAGAAGGCGTTTTTTTGGCATCCACTGCTTACGATCCATTTGCATGTGACACGTCTTGCACTTCACCACTATTCCCCAAATTCATGTTAACTTAACAGGGTGCAAGACGTAACAGAAAATTCTCTTAACGATTTTCTCTGTTCGTCTGTTACCAAAAAATTCTCTGATCAGAGCAAATATATTGGAAATTTTAATTCTCTGATTTTTTGTAAATAAATTATGATGATTCATTGCAAATTGACTTGCCCCATTAAGTAAGGCCTTAGGAGGCAATTATTTAATAGGGTGTTTGGTGCAGGTGTAAAGCACTTGTATCAATTTCAATCAAAAATCAATAAAAGTTGTTTTTTATAAGGTACAGAAGAAGGCAGAAAATTTGAAAAAGAGCCCGATTCACCAGGCCATCATAAAAATGTGTAGGGTTACTGGATAATATAAATTGCATTTGGCATCTCTAATGAATGCTGCTAAGTACAAATTACTAGGGCTATCTCCTTTGTACAACATATAAATATGTTTCCAAGTCAGAAATTAACGTTAGTTATATATATCTTCCACGCATTCACTCACCATCACTTGATTGAAACTCATGCATTTCGCATCTCTAATGAATGCTGCGAAGTAAAAAGTACTATACGAATCATAGAGGATAATTGGGCTATCTCCTTTGTACAACATATAAATATGTTTCCAAGTTAGAAATTATATATATGTTCCACGCATTCACTCACCACTCACCACGCTAGATTGAAACTCATGCTTATAACTGCCTGTTAGGTTATTAAACTTCACAAGCTATTGTAGCACAGCTGTGTAAGCAACTACATTGTTTGTCGATTTCTTGGGTTCGAGGCCCGTTCCAGTTAAAATCCTTCTTTTTTTTTTTTTAGCTGAAATTATAAAAATTCTGATATTGCGCCAAAATAGCAAAATTTTGCCGATAAGCGCGTTTTTTACAATGCAATATCAAAGCAAAATTTTTTGCAAGAATATATAAAAATGTGCTTAAACCATTTGACAAAATTAAAAGCTAACCAAATTCAAACAATTGTTGAATTACTTTCAATTGTTAGAAATTGTTCTCAAAGCTAAAACGGGCATTTCAAGACCATTGAAAGCTGGCATGGTAATAGGCGACCATACAAAATAGCAAATGTCGCTAAAAATATGCAAACATTTTTCTTAACTTCCATACCCGCCTTCGCTTCATCCTCAAGCACAAAAGTCAAACCAGAGACAAAATCTTAAATTTTGATTTTGTGTCGATTCTTATTACCAACACATTCAAACATTTCGTCCGGCCTCGTAAATATAGGCCAAAACTAACACAACCTTAGATTTTGGCGAGGAAATCTTACATTCCCGCCTACGTCTCAACAACAAAATCACAAACATAAGAGGAAGAACAAAAAATCGAAGTCAGACAAAATTTTTATTTCTACTTGATTCCGCTTACTAACACATTCAAAGTTTCTGTCTGGCCTCGTACATATAGCCCAAAACTACTACACCTAAGAGAAAAACTTCCTTTCCCGCCTACTACACATTGTCCAAAAGCAAACTTATAGAATTAATTTTTTCAAAGACATTGTAAAAATCCATCTTGCCTTGTCTTCAAAGTGTAAGAAGAAGAATCATTGGGCAAGAAACATTTTTATATTACCAGGCGCTCATAAAAATTGGCGCGTGTGTGAAATGTATGAAAATAGTTTTTTAGCTTTCGTACGCACATATGCTATTCCTTTTACGCATGAGGCTATACCATACAAAACTTCATATTTCCATTTCTGTTCTGATATTTCGAAGTTTCGAATGAGAAGAAAAAAATCTTCTTTTTCCTCGCCGCCTTCACCTGACCCACAAACAAAATAGCAAAAGCGAAATATTTTTGAGGTCGTTCGCACTTGCAAGCGCAATGTATAGAGTTGGGTCGTTTCGTTCTGAACTTGTTCAATTGACCGGGTCTCTCAACTGAACAAGTGAACTAGATCTTCGATTTCGGTTGTATTTGTTCTTTTAGTTCGTTTTACCTAATGTTATTCTTTCTCTCTTCTCGTTCACGAACATTGTAAATTCATACATACATACGTAGAAATTCACAGTGAGCACGAATGTCGATGATGCCACTTATGCGATATGTGTGTATATATTTATGAAAAACATCTTTTGTAAGAAACTAATTATTACATTTATGTTCATATTTACAATTTGTGCCTGTACTCTTTCAAATTCATCGATCTTCCGAAATTTCTAACTTTTTTTTGAAGTTAATTATACATATGTATATATATTAACTTATTTATTCATAATACATTTAAATATACCTACACAAAGCATTGCTGGATACACACCCCCCTCTATACTTGTTGACTTTTTTCGTCGGTCTGAGCGGCAGTGAACAAATTTGCTTGAAAAAAAGGAACAGATGAACAAAAAGAACGAAAGAACCGAATCTCTGAAATGAACAAAAAAGCGCAACTCTAGCAATGTATTTGTAATTACACATGGTCAGTTGATCAGGTCAGAATAAGGTAATCAAAGATTTGAAACGCAAAATAGTCAAAAACGGAAAAAATTGCCAAAAATCGGCGGAATTTTCTATGAACTTGACTTTGTAAGGGTAGAATTAAAAGGGCTATAAAACTGTATACTTGGAATATTATTTCAAATTACAGAAAAAATGATATAATTAACAAATATAATAAGCAAAATGACATCGACTTTTCGGCTTTTGCTTATCGAAAATTCATAATTCGATATGTTAACGGGATTTTCCATCAATAAAAAAAAATATAAAACAAGCTTTACTGAGGTTTGAGCCTGAAACACCTGCAGCCTTAAACGAGTGCCTAACAGGTACGCCAAACCTACTATGACTTTCATGTTGTCTTATCTGCTACTTTGATCGTATATACGAATTTGCACGCCACAAGGCCATTTTCAACCCTCCATTTACCATTGAAATTAAGCTTATTTTACCTTTTTTAAAATTTCTAAATTATATTAATTAAATTCAAATTCATATTAAATCATAAAACATGCAAATATATTGCTACAAATAATAAAATTTAAATATAATTAATCCTACTAAATACCTATATTCCCACAAAGAAATCATATTAAGAGAAAATCTAGAGAATTTATACACCAGCTGAACCTGTTGACAGAGAATTTTCTGCTGTTAACTGGTTAACATTGAAGTTGGATTGTGTGTGGTGAAGTGCAAGACGTGTTCACATGCAAAAAAGTTGGAATCTAGAAAAAACGCCTTCTCATTGTGTTTAAATTCTCTGATATAACTAAACCAGAGAATTTAAACACAATGAGAAGGCGTTTTTTCTAGATTCCAACTTTTTTGCATGTGAACACGTCTTGCACTTCACCACACACAATCCAACTTCAATGTTAACCAGTTAACAGCAGAAAATTCTCTGTCAACAGGTTCAGCTGGTGTATAAATTCTCTAGATTTTCTCTTAATATGATTTCTTTGTGGGAATATAGGTATTTAGTAGGATTAATTATATTTAAATTTTATTATTTGTAGCAATATATTTGCATGTTTTATGATTTAATATGAATTTGAATTTAATTAATATAATTTAGAAATTTTAAAAAAGGTAAAATAAGCTTAATTTCAATGGTAAATGGAGGGTTGAAAATGGCCTTGTGGCGTGCAAATTCGTATATACGATCAAAGTAGCAGATAAGACAACATGAAAGTCATAGTAGGTTTGGCGCACCTGTTAGGCACTCGTTTAAGGCTGCAGGTGTTTCAGGCTCAAACCTCAGTAAAGCTTGTTTTATATTTTTTTTTATTGATGGAAAATCCCGTTAACATATCGAATTATGAATTTTCGATAAGCAAAAGCCGAAAAGTCGATGTCATTTTGCTTATTATATTTGTTAATTATATCATTTTTTCTGTAATTTGAAATAATATTCCAAGTATACAGTTTTATAGCCCTTTTAATTCTACCCTTACAAAGTCAAGTTCATAGAAAATTCCGCCGATTTTTGGCAATTTTTTCCGTTTTTGACTATTTTGCGTTTCAAATCTTTGATTACCTTATTCTGACCTGATCAACTGACCATGTATAATTACAAATACATTGCTAGAGTTGCGCTTTTTTGTTCATTTCAGAGATTCGGTTCTTTCGTTCTTTTTGTTCATCTGTTCCTTTTTTTCAAGCAAATTTGTTCACTGCCGCTCAGACCGACGAAAAAAGTCAACAAGTATAGAGGGGGGTGTGTATCCAGCAATGCTTTGTGTAGGTATATTTAAATGTATTATGAATAAATAAGTTAATATATATACATATGTATAATTAACTTCAAAAAAAAGTTAGAAATTTCGGAAGATCGATGAATTTGAAAGAGTACAGGCACAAATTGTAAATATGAACATAAATGTAATAATTAGTTTCTTACAAAAGATGTTTTTCATAAATATATACACACATATCGCATAAGTGGCATCATCGACATTCGTGCTCACTGTGAATTTCTACGTATGTATGTATGAATTTACAATGTTCGTGAACGAGAAGAGAGAAAGAATAACATTAGGTAAAACGAACTAAAAGAACAAATACAACCGAAATCGAAGATCTAGTTCACTTGTTCAGTTGAGAGACCCGGTCAATTGAACAAGTTCAGAACGAAACGACCCAACTCTATACATTGCGCTTGCAAGTGCGAACGACCTCAAAAATATTTCGCTTTTGCTATTTTGTTTGTGGGTCAGGTGAAGGCGGCGAGGAAAAAGAAGATTTTTTTCTTCTCATTCGAAACTTCGAAATATCAGAACAGAAATGGAAATATGAAGTTTTGTATGGTATAGCCTCATGCGTAAAAGGAATAGCATATGTGCGTACGAAAGCTAAAAAACTATTTTCATACATTTCACACACGCGCCAATTTTTATGAGCGCCTGGTAATATAAAAATGTTTCTTGCCCAATGATTCTTCTTCTTACACTTTGAAGACAAGGCAAGATGGATTTTTACAATGTCTTTGAAAAAATTAATTCTATAAGTTTGCTTTTGGACAATGTGTAGTAGGCGGGAAAGGAAGTTTTTCTCTTAGGTGTAGTAGTTTTGGGCTATATGTACGAGGCCAGACAGAAACTTTGAATGTGTTAGTAAGCGGAATCAAGTAGAAATAAAAATTTTGTCTGACTTCGATTTTTTGTTCTTCCTCTTATGTTTGTGATTTTGTTGTTGAGACGTAGGCGGGAATGTAAGATTTCCTCGCCAAAATCTAAGGTTGTGTTAGTTTTGGCCTATATTTACGAGGCCGGACGAAATGTTTGAATGTGTTGGTAATAAGAATCGACACAAAATCAAAATTTAAGATTTTGTCTCTGGTTTGACTTTTGTGCTTGAGGATGAAGCGAAGGCGGGTATGGAAGTTAAGAAAAATGTTTGCATATTTTTAGCGACATTTGCTATTTTGTATGGTCGCCTATTACCATGCCAGCTTTCAATGGTCTTGAAATGCCCGTTTTAGCTTTGAGAACAATTTCTAACAATTGAAAGTAATTCAACAATTGTTTGAATTTGGTTAGCTTTTAATTTTGTCAAATGGTTTAAGCACATTTTTATATATTCTTGCAAAAAATTTTGCTTTGATATTGCATTGTAAAAAACGCGCTTATCGGCAAAATTTTGCTATTTTGGCGCAATATCAGAATTTTTATAATTTCAGCTAAAAAAAAAAAAGAAGGATTTTAACTGGAACGGGCCTCGAACCCAAGAAATCGACAAACAATGTAGTTGCTTACACAGCTGTGCTACAATAGCTTGTGAAGTTTAATAACCTAACAGGCAGTTATAAGCATGAGTTTCAATCTAGCGTGGTGAGTGGTGAGTGAATGCGTGGAACATATATATAATTTCTAACTTGGAAACATATTTATATGTTGTACAAAGGAGATAGCCCAATTATCCTCTATGATTCGTATAGTACTTTTTACTTCGCAGCATTCATTAGAGATGCGAAATGCATGAGTTTCAATCAAGTGATGGTGAGTGAATGCGTGGAAGATATATATAACTAACGTTAATTTCTGACTTGGAAACATATTTATATGTTGTACAAAGGAGATAGCCCTAGTAATTTTTACTTAGCAGCATTCATTAGAGATGCCAAATGCAATTTATATTATCCAGTAACCCTACACATTTTTATGATGGCCTGGTGAATCGGGCTCTTTTTCAAATTTTCTGCCTTCTTCTGTACCTTATAAAAAACAACTTTTATTGATTTTTGATTGAAATTGATACAAGTGCTTTACACCTGCACCAAACACCCTATTAAATAATTGCCTCCTAAGGCCTTACTTAATGGGGCAAGTCAATTTGCAATGAATCATCATAATTTATTTACAAAAAATCAGAGAATTAAAATTTCCAATATATTTGCTCTGATCAGAGAATTTTTTGGTAACAGACGAACAGAGAAAATCGTTAAGAGAATTTTCTGTTACGTCTTGCACCCTGTTAAGTTAACATGAATTTGAAATGACAGAATATGGATTGCGTACCTAAATATCCTTAATAGCCAACAACTCCCAACTTAAGGAATATTACACTAGCTATTTATTGTTTATTAATATATAGGATAACCTTCAGATCAAAACTCGCAATTTGGAAAAACCCTTTCAGAATAAAAAAACAATGAAGGCCTAAAGTTTTTATTGTATTCAGCCCAATTCTAAACGAAAATTCCGTGCGAGTTTTTTCCCTTCTCCCATTCCTCGTATTCTAAATAAAAATTCCTTATGAGTTTTTTCACTTCTCCCTATCCTCCTAATCTGAACAATGTTCGAAAAAGCGGAAACCGGTTATGGAAGAAAAGTAGGTATTATGAATGTGAGGGAGAGGGAGATTTCTCTGCCATTTCATAAGAGTTTTTTCACTAGTTAAAGGGAATGCATCAAAATAGTTAAAGTACATTGGTTCTTTTAAGAAAAACACTTATTTGTACAAATTTGTGCTAAAATATGTATTTACATTCTACCACATTATTCTCACTGTTAATACAACAACAACAACCGCAATATTCTTTATTTTAAGTCGAAAAATATATCATAAGCAACGCAAGATCTCTTCGTATATTTGACGCAGCCATCCAGAAATTGAGCAAAGATTTTTTTAAGAAGGCTTAAATAGACTTTGGCATATGGCGAAAGGCGAACTCAACTCGACTTGGCCGCCAGAAAATTGCTTTGCAGAATGAAAGGAGGCAACTCCGGCGGATTTGTGTTATCCCGCCTTCTTCTTCTTCTTATGCTTCTCTGTTGATGTTGCTGTGGCACCAATGCATACTCATTTCAGTGAATACCACATGAAATGCAATAATGTACATTATTTCTCAATTTGAAACAAATTCGCAACAATAATTAAACTTTTAAATTTTTTAAACAAAATAAGAAATGCGCAACGAAATTTCAATTGACAAAACAGCTGACTTCGAAAATCCAAAATTCCAATTCCCCAATTATTCTTCTCCGCGGAGAACAAAATTCCGCGAGAATATTTAGAATTGGTCTTATTGTCTAAATATGGAAAATGTAAGTAAATATATGAAGCAAACAGACACGTAAAACTGTTATGCTCTTTACAATTATCTTACATACAACAATTATCTTAAATGCACATGAATTCAATTAAAGTAGACCTTATAATTTTAGTAGGGATATGACAGAGTTTTGAATTGAATTCCTCTATCTCGGAACTTCTGATTGATTTAGCCTTCCGTTTTCGGTTCTGACTGTTTGATAGTGTTTAAACACAGAAAATTTTGTTGCTAATTATCGGCAACTTCTCTGTTGGAGTTCATGGCAAC
Organism: Eurosta solidaginis; assembly: GCF_040869045.1. Taxonomy (NCBI): domain Eukaryota; kingdom Metazoa; phylum Arthropoda; class Insecta; order Diptera; family Tephritidae; genus Eurosta; species Eurosta solidaginis. The sequence continues at coordinate 176,977,741 of NC_090320.1, forward strand.
TCTATCCACACAAAAATTTTAAATTTTGTTTTATTCTAAATAATTTTAACTGAAAATTTTAAAAACAATCATGAAATATTATTGCTCAAAACATTTAGAGTCAGAAAGGAGTCATAATTCGGAGCTTTTATGCTCATTATAAGCTCATTTGGGAGTCCGAAATGAATGAATTTCCCTAATTTCGTTGGTCAACTGATATGAGCCATATTTCGTATATCATATGATCATCATCGATATGGTTCCTAATAGGTGCATAAACAGCTTAAATTTTGCCCTTGTACTTACTTACTTACTTACTTAATTGGCGCTTAACCGTCTAAACGGTTATGGCCGTCCAACAGGGCGCGCCAGTCGCTCCTACGCTCCGCCAACCGGCGCCAATTGGTCACACCAAGGGAGTTTAAATCGTTTTCCACCTGGTCCTTCCAACGGAGTGGGGGCCGCCCTCTACCTCTGCTTCCATAGGCGGGTTCCGATACAAACACTTTCTTGGCCGGAGCATCATCTTTCATTCGCATAACATGGCCTAGCCAGAGCAGCCGCTGCGTTTTAATTCGCTGGACTATGTTGATGTCTGCGTATAGCTCGTACAGCTCATCATTAAATCTTCTTCGGTACTCGCCATCGCCAACGCGTAGAGGTCCATAAATCTTTCGAAGAACTTTTCTCTCGAACACTCCCAAAGCCGCTTCATCTGCTGGTGTCATGGTCCATGCTTCTGCCCCATATAGCAGGACGGGTACGATAAGTGACTTGTAGAGTATGATTTTCGTTCGCCGAGAGAGGACTTTACTTTTCAATTGCCTACCTAGTCCAAAGTAGCATTTATTGGCAAGATTGATTCTTCGCTGGATTTCAGTGCTGATGTTGTTGCTAGTGTTGATGCTGGTTCCCAAATAAACGAAGTCTTTTACTATTTCGAAATTATGGCTGTCAACAGTAGCGTGGTTCCCAAGGCGTATATGCGCTGACTCTTTGCTCGATGACAGCAGGTACTTCGTTTTGTCCTCATTCACCATCAAACCCATCTTTACCGCTTCTTTTTCCAGCTTGGAGTAAGCAGAACTTGCCCTTGTACGACTCTTCTAAAAATCATTCCCGTGTTATTTATCTGCCTTATTGGCCTCATGCATTGCACTTTTTTTGATGAAATTGTGACACTTAATTGATCCTTAAGGACGGATTTTGGACACGTACCAGAAGAAAAAAATTTTAGAAAGGAAAATCTAAAAAGGTCATATTTATTTTCACAAACTTACTAAAGAGGTCCTACGGGTAGCGTCAGTCCATCGGGATATAGTATCTTAGATATAGCAAAACTTGCACTTACAGATGTTTGCAGGTAAGTAGTAACAAAGGCGAGGAATGAAGGTCCTTTACAACCGAATCAAGTAAAATTTTCTTTCAGAATAAGGAAAATGCCAAGAAAAAATTTCAAATTTTGTTTCGAAGTTGCTTTACTAAAAATACATTCTTGGCATGCGACTCATCATTTCTACCTTATATGAGTCATATATGAGTTTTGTATAATTATAGGTTTAGATTTTCTCGGGGCACATATTTCTCACATATTTCGGACTCATAATAAAGAGAGCTTCGAAAATATTTCGGGGGTGATTAAAAAAAAATGCGTTCAAATTTAACCAAATTTTCATATTTAAAAAAAATAATCAAATAAAACGAATTGATAGCTGAAGAAAAATAGCAAAGGCAAGTTGCTCCACTTTTCAGTATTACCATTTGTATGTACCCATGAAAAAGAAAATTTTGTCTCCAAAGCCTCAGCTGAGTATGTAATGTTTGGTTATACCCGAACTTAGCCTTCCTTACTTGTTCGTTATAAAAGAAAAACTAGATATTTCTTTTTGTTAATAAAAAAATTAAAACAAAAATTTTTAAGTTGAGCGGTTTCATTGAAAACAATACTTACATAAAGTAATAATAATACCAAAAGGTAGAAAATAATTAAGCAGGTCCAAGGTACTAGTCATCACACTCCTCATTAATCTCGGGCGTTGATCAGACAATTGAATAAAAGCGTTGGACGCGTCAAATCTCTATTGATAGTCCTTAGTAAGACCAACTGAACCTTAATCACACTTTTAGAAATTTCACAAGCCCAACGCTTTTAAGTTAATTGTTTTGTCAACGCCCTAGATTGATGAGGAGTGCGATGTCTAGTACCTAGGACGTACCTAATTATTTTCTAGCGTTTAGTATTATTATTATTTAATGTAAGTATTATTTTCAATAAACGCGTTTAACTTAAAATTTTTTTTTAATTATTTTATTTTCAAGTTTTTAGTCTTTATTTTATTGTCTGTTATTTCTCATTGAGCTATTTAGTTCATTTAGTTACTCATTATTACAAGGACCCTTCCCTGACAATTTGTTACAATCTAAGTCATCAATATATAATCCTTTCAAAGACTTTACTCGACTCAGCGCCACGTATGCTTGTCCCTCCTCGAACTCCAAGGTATTTTGATGTCACTTTTACCGGAGTGTATGTAATATTTTTGACTAAGCGCGTGTAACCCACCACACCGGCACACTGGCAGGTGCAACCCTGGCACCCACTTAACACACCACACACTACTACTAACACATCCACACACATAAGTTGTCACACCACATATATATATATTTATACATAAACATAAATAACAACTTGTAAACCACCGAACCAGAGAATTTAAACACAATGAGAAGGCGTTTTTTCTAGATTCCAACTTTTTTGCATGTGAACACATCTTGCACTTCACCACACACAATCCAATTTCAATGTTAACCAGTTAACAGCAGAAAATTCTCTGTCAACAGTTTCAGCTGGTGTATAAATTCTCTAGATTTTCTTTTAATATGATTTCTTTGTGGGAATATAGGTATTTAGTAGGATTAATTATATTTAAATTTTATTATTTGTAGCAATATATTTGCATGTTTTATGATTTAATATGAATTTGAATTTAATTAATATAATTTAGAAATTTTAAAAAAGGTAAAATAAGCTTAATTTCAATGGTAAATGGAGGGTTGAAAATGGCCTTGTGGCGTGCAAATTCGTATATACGATCAAAGTAGCAGATAAGACAACATGAAAGTCATAGTAGGTTTGGCGCACCTGTTAGGCACTCGTTTAAGGCTGCAGGTGTTTCAGGCTCAAACCTCGGTAAAGCTTGTTTTATATTTTTTTTTATTGATGGAAAATCCCGTTAACATATCGAATTATGAATTTTCGATAAGCAAAAGCCGAAAAGTCGATGTCATTTTGCTTATTATATTTGTTAATTATATCATTTTTTCTGTAATTTGAAATAATATTCCAAGTATACAGTTTTATAGCCCTTTTAATTCTACCCTTACAAAGTGCAAATGTCAAGTTCATAGAAAATTCCGCCGATTTTTGGCAATTTTTTCCGTTTTTGACTATTTTGCGTTTCAAATCTTTGATTACCTTATTCTGACCTGATCAACTGACCATGTATAATTACAAATACTTTGCTAGAGTTGCGCTTCATTCATTTCAGAGATTCGGTTCTTTCGTTCTTTTTGTTCATCTGTTCCTTTTTTTCAAGCAAATTTGTTCACTGCCGCTCAGACCGACGAAAAAAGTCAACAAGTATAGAGGGGGGTGTGTATCCAGCAATGCTTTGTGTAGGTATATTTAAATGTATTATGAATAAATAAGTTAATATATATACATATGTATAATTAACTTCAAAAAAAGTTACAAATTTCGGAAGATCGATGAATTTGAAAGAGTACAGGCACAAATTGTAAATATGAACATAAATGTAATAATTAGTTTCTTACAAAAGATGTTTTTCATAAATATATACACACATATCGCATAAGTGGCATCATCGACATTCGTGCTCACTGTGAATTTCTACGTATGTATGTATGAATTTACAATGTTCGTGAACGAGAAGAGAGAAAGAATAACATTAGGTAAAACGAACTAAAAGAACAAATACAACCGAAATCGAAGATCTAGTTCACTTGTTCAGTTGAGAGACCCGGTCAATTGAACAAGTTCAGAACGAAACGACCCAACTCTATACATTGCGCTTGCAAGTGCGAACGACCTCAAAAATATTTCGCTTTTGCTATTTTGTTTGTGGGTCAGGTGAAGGCGGCGAGGAAAAAGAAGATTTTTTCTTCTCATTCGAAACTTCGAAATATCAGAACAGAAATGGAAATATGAAGTTTTGTATGGTATAGCCTCATGCGTAAAAGGAATAGCATATGTGCGTACGAAAGCTAAAAAACTATTTTCATACATTTCACACACGCGCCAATTTTTATGAGCGCCTGGTAATATAAAAATGTTTCTTGCCCAATGATTCTTCTTCTTACACTTTGAAGACAAGGCAAGATGGATTTTTACAATGTCTTTGAAAAAATTAATTCTATAAGTTTGCTTTTGGACAATGTGTAGTAGGCGGGAAAGGAAGTTTTTCTCTTAGGTGTAGTAGTTTTGGGCTATATGTACGAGGCCAGACAGAAACTTTGAATGTGTTAGTAAGCGGAATCAAGTAGAAATAAAAATTTTGTCTGACTTCGATTTTTTGTTCTTCCTCTTATGTTTGTGATTTTGTTGTTGAGACGTAGGCGGGAATGTAAGATTTCCTCGCCAAAATCTAAGGTTGTGTTAGTTTTGGCCTATATTTACGAGGCCGGACGAAATGTTTGAATGTGTTGGTAATAAGAATCGACACAAAATCAAAATTTAAGATTTTGTCTCTGGTTTGACTTTTGTGCTTGAGGATGAAGCGAAGGCGGGTATGGAAGTTAAGAAAAATGTTTGCATATTTTTAGCGACATTTGCTATTTTGTATGGTCGCCTATTACCATGCCAGCTTTCAATGGTCTTGAAATGCCCGTTTTAGCTTTGAGAACAATTTCTAACAATTGAAAGTAATTCAACAATTGTTTGAATTTGGTTAGCTTTTAATTTTGTCAAATGGTTTAAGCACATTTTTATATATTCTTGCAAAAAATTTTGCTTTGATATTGCATTGTAAAAAACGCGCTTATCGGCAAAATTTTGCTATTTTGGCGCAATATCAGAATTTTTATAATTTCAGCTAAAAAAAAAAAAGAAGGATTTTAACTGGAACGGGTCTCGAACCCAAGAAATCGACAAACAATGTAGTTGCTTACACAGCTGTGCTACAATAGCTTGTGAAGTTTAATAACCTAACAGGCAGTTATAAGCATGAGTTTCAATCTAGCGTGGTGAGTGGTGAGTGAATGCGTGGAACATATATATAATTTCTAACTTGGAAACATATTTATATGTTGTACAAAGGAGATAGCCCAATTATCCTCTATGATTCGTATAGTACTTTTTACTTCGCAGCATTCATTAGAGATGCGAAATGCATGAGTTTCAATCAAGTGATGGTGAGTGAATGCGTGGAAGATATACATATATAACTAACGTTAATTTCTGACTTGGAAACATATTTATATGTTGTACAAAGGAGATAGCCCTAGTACTTTTTACTTAGCAGCATTCATTAGAGATGCCAAATGCAATTTATATTATCCAGTAACCCTACACATTTTTATGATGGCCTGGTGAATCGGGCTCTTTTTCAAATTTTCTGCCAAATAATTGCCTCCTAAGGCCTTACTTAATGGGGCAAGTCAATTTGCAATGAATCATCATAATTTATTTACAAAAAATCAGAGAATTAAAATTTCCAATATATTTGCTCTGATCAGAGAATTTTTTGGTAACAGACGAACAGAGAAAATCGTTAAGAGAATTTTCTGTTTCGTCTTGCACCCTGTTAAGTTAACATGAATTTGGGGAATAGTGGTGAAGTGCAAGACGTGTCACATGCAAATGGATCGTAAGCAGTGGATGCCAAAAAAACGCCTTCTCATTGTGTTTAAATTCTCTGACCGAACGATACAGTCGTCTTGGCGCGCAATCGCAACGTCTTTAAATAAAACAATTTTACTATGTTAAATATAAAAACGTTTAAACCCAATTTTCTTTATTTATTTCTCGAGTTTGTTGGTACGTTTGAGTGCAAGGTGAGTGCATTGAACAGTGCAAAGATCAAAAGGGCTTTAAGTGTATCTATGATCCTTCGAGCAGTAAAGAAAGGCACTTATAAATAAGGGAAAATCACCATGTAGGAAAATGAACCTAGGGTAACCCTAGAATGTGTTTGTATGACATGTGTATCAAATGGAAGGTATTAAAGAGTATTTTAGGAGGGAGTAGGCCATAGTTCTATGGGTGGACGCCATTTAGGGATATCGCCATAAAGGTGGACCAGGGCTGACTCTAGAATGTGTTTGTACGATATGGGTATCAAATGAAGGGTGTTAATGAGTATTTTAAAAGGGCGTGGGCTTAGTTCTATAGGTGGACGCCTGTTCGAGATATCGCCATAAAGGTGGACCAGGGGTGACTCTAGAATTTGTTTGTACGATATGGGTATCAAATGAAAGGTGTTAATGAGTATTTTAAAAGGACGTAGGCCTTAGTTCTCTAGTTGGACGCCTTTTTGAGATATCGCCATAAAGGTGGACCAGGGGCGACTCTAGAATTTGTTTGTACGATATGGGTATCAAATGAAAAGTGTTAATGAGTATTTGAAAAGGGAGTGGGCCTTAAATCAATAAGGTGACGCCTTTTCGAAATATCGCCATAAACGTGGACCAGGGGTGACTCTAGAATGCGTTTGTACAATATGGGTATCAAACGGAGTGGGCTTTAGTTCTATGGATGGATCCTTTTCGAGATATCGCCATAAAGGTGGACCAGGGCTGACTCTAGAATTTGTTTGTACGATATGGGTATCAAATGAAAGGTGGTAATAAGTATTTTAAAAGGGAGTGCGCCTTAGTTCTATATGTGGACGCCTTTTCGAGATATCGCCATAAAGGTGGACAAAGGTGACTCTAGAATTTGTTTGTACGATATGGATATCAAACGAAAGGTGATAATGAGTGTTTTAAAAGGGAGTGGGCCTTAGTTCTATAGGTGGACGCCTTTTCGAGATATCGGCATAAAGGTGGACCAGGGGTGACTCTTTAATGTGTTTGTACGATATGGGTATCAAATTAAAGGTATTAATGAGGGTTTTAAAAGGGAGTGGTGGTAGCTGTATATGTGAAGGCGTTTTCGAGATATCGACCAAAATGTGGACCAGGGTGACCCAGAACATCATCTGTCGGATACCGCTAATTTATTTACATATATATGTAATACCACGAACAGTTATCCTTCCAAGATTCCAAGGGCTTTTGATTTCGCCCTGCAAAACTTTTTCATTTTCTTCTACTTAATATGGTAGGTGTCACACCCATTTTACAAAGTTTTTTTCTAAAGTTATATTTTGCGTAAATAGGCCAATCCAATTACCATGTTTCATCCCTTTTTTTCGTATTTGGTATATTATTATGGCATTTTTTTTATTTTTAGTAATTTTCGATATCGAAAAAGTGGGCGTGGTCATAGTCTGATTTCGGCCATTTTTTACACTAATATAAAGTGAGTTCAGATAAGTACGTGAACTGAGTTTAGTAAAGATATATCGATTTTTGCTCAAGCTATCGTGTTAACGGGCGAGCGGAAGGACAGACGGTCGACTGTATATAAAAACTGGGCGTTGCTTCAACCGCTTTCGCCCTTTTTCACAGAAAACAGTTATCGTCCTATAATATAAGCCCCTACCAAATTTTACAAGGATTGGTAAATTTTTGTTCGACTTATGGCATTAAAAGTATCCTAGACAAATTAAATGAAAAAGGGCGGAGCCACGCCCATTTAGAAATTTTCTTTTATTTTTGAATTTTATTGCACTATATCATTACTGTAGTCGAATGTTGATATAATTTACTTATATACTGTAAAGATATTAAATTTTTTGTTAAAATTTGACTTTAAAAAAATTTTTTTTAAGTGGGCGTGGTCGTTCTCCGATTTTGCTAATTTTTAGTAGGCATACATATAGTAATAGGAGTAACGTTCCTGCCAAATTTCATCATGATATCTTCAACGATTGCCAAAATACAGCTTGCAAAATTTTAAATTACCTTCTTTTAAAATTGTCCAAAATTTTACTAATATTCTATTCTACGTTATAAGTTCAACTCATCTACCAATTTCATCGCTTTATCCGTCTTTGGTAATGAATTATCGCACTTTTTCGGTTTCTCGAAATTTTCTATATCGAAAAAGTGGTCGTGATTATAGTCCGATATCGTTCATTTTAAATAGCGATCTGAGATGAGTTCCCAGGAACCTACATAGCAAATTTCAGCAAGATACCTCAAAATTTACTAAATTAATCGTGTTAACGGACAGACGGACGGACGGACGGACGGTTGGACATGGCTCAATCAAATTTTTTTTCGATACTGATGATTTTGATATATGGAAGTATATATCTATCTCGATTCCTTTATACCTGTACAACCAACCGTTATCCAATCAAAGTTAATATACTCTGTGAGCTCTGCTCAACTGAGTATAAAAATAATACGGGCGCGATAAATAATTACAAAGCAACAAAACATATACGGGTCTTAAAACACAAAAAAAAAACAGAACGGGCACGAAAACGGGCAATAAAACATACATATATATGTACATACGTACATGTTAAAACAAAATGTTAAGCAAAAAAAAAAAAACAAAACAGCATTTTACTGGAAAAGTGGATACACATTAGGGTGATACAAGAAAAAAAATTACGCATTTCGGCAAAGCGTAAAACTATTAACAAATTAAATTAAAACGAGGTAATGCAAATAAAGAGCTAAATCCATTCCGGGCGTGTATTAAATACAACGAATAATCAAATCGACGAACTAACACAACATCATAAACCCAGAAAAGCATTAAGCAGGAAATTTTTCACCCTCTACGCCCTTAATGGTTCTTCAAAACCAAGCGTAGCCAGATTTGTAAATACAAGTGTATAGGTAAGTGAGAGCGCACTGATAGCGCGGACTAATTGTTTTTCGTGTAAGCCAGTTGTTAGACGGCAACTAGCAAACACTTCTATTTTTTATCTTTCATGAAAATGAAATGGTATATTTATTTTGGCACGAATCTCAAAATTGTAAGTCCTTAAAGGAAAATAGATAGACCCACCATTAAGTATACCGAAATAATCAGGATGATGTCCGTCTGTCCGTCTTTCTGTTTGTTTGCAAACTAGTCCCTCAATTTTCGAGATATCTAGATAAAATTTGGTGAGCGGGTGTATTTGGGTGTCCGATTAGTCATTTGTCGGAACCGGCCGGATCGGACCACTATAGCATATATCCTCCATACAACTGATTTTTCAGAAAAAGAGGATTTTTGTCATATCTTCCTCAATATATCAGATTGAAACTTCAAACTTCAATATATACTTTCGTATATTGCACAAATTTTTGTCTGAAAAAATCATAAAGATCGGTGGTATATATAGTGTATATATGGTGGTATATATAGTATATATATATATATATATATATATATATTCGCAATTTCAATAGCATATGTCGTTGTCTGAAAAAATCATAGAGATCGGTGGTATATATAGTATATATCTCATACAACCGATTGTTCAGATAAGAAACTTTTCGCAATTTCTACCCCATTTTAACAGCTATAAGCTTAAAATTTCACCAATTGCTCACGTATATAGTATATATTGTTGTGTAAAAAAATCATAGAGATCGGTGATATACAATATTGTTACGAATATTAGCAAAACTAAGGGGTGCTGCCATCTCTAAGCCGATGCTAAGGAGCCTTGCATGCACATCCATAGATCAATCATTATGTATCTACATAAACGAATAAAACATTATGTCTACACATATGTACGTACACGCAGCAGAGAAGAGATGCTCCCAAAAGTATGCAATTGTAATTGTTGAAGTGTATCTCACAAATACACGCATATGAGAAGCTATATACGTGCATCTGTAGTTATAATTATATGACGGCAACTAAGCAAATTCTGGAAGCTCCTAGAAGATGCCACGAGGAAATTACAGAGTATAAAAGCACAAGCGGTAGAGGCGCTATTTTCAGTTTCGATTAAGACGATATCTAGCGAGCAATAGCAGTATTATTTTGAAAGTCAGTTTCATTTAAGCTATCAGTTTGGTCATTAAGCTAGCTAGTTGCACAGTATAAGTGTTATTGTGAAGTACTTTAATAATGGCCATTTTGCCATTATTCAATATTGGAGTTATTTATTCAACAGTTTAGTGATACGAACTTAGCAAAAAGGGAAATAAGAGGATTTGCAAGCAAATTCGTTACAATTGGTGTCAGAAGAGTAATTGTTGAATAAATTCCGAAGATTGGGAATACAACTTGGACATGGCAAAGTTGAGTGAATTGACTGAAGGAGGAGTTGGATGTCCGTGGATTGGCTACTTCTGGCGATAAATCCCAGCTACAAAAACGAATAAGTGTAGCTATGGTATTTGAAGGAATCTACAATGCTGAGGAGTATATCTTTCATTATGATAGCGACAAAACAACAAAAAAAAATGGAAGAAAAAAACGAAACACCGCAGACAGTGACGAGCACAATATCTGTACAAACATCGACAATGGCATCTCAGCTGGAGTCACAGGAGGCACGCATTTCAGAAATGGCTTCGCAAAGGTCATCTCAATTGGAAGAACAGAAGACATATATGTCATCTCAATTGGAAGCGCAAGAGGCACGTATATCTGGAATGTCGACAAAAATTTCGGAACAGGTATCATCGCAGCTCTTTGCGAAACTGGAAGAGCAGGATGCAAAAATTTTACAACTCGAGGACAAAATTGATGCCGAGATAGAAGCGTTGAAAGGTCTTATGCAACAGTTACAACTAAATCGCCCAGCTGTTCCAGCGAGCAATCTGAAGGTAAAAGCTCCATCTTTTGATGGCTCTGTTCCTTTCGAGGTATTCAAGCTTCAATTTGAGAAGACGTCAGCAGTGAACAACTGGAATGCTGAAGATAAAGTTGCTGCTCTATTCGTAGCATTGAAGGGGCCAGCAGCCGAAATCCTACAGACGATTCCCGAGGGAGAGCGGAACAACTATGAAGCATTGATGGCCGCTGTCGAGAGACGTTATGGAAGCGAGCATAGAAAACAGACATACCAAATTGAGTTGCAAAACCGTTACCAAAAAGCAAATCAGACATTACAGGAGTTTGCTTCGGATGTTGAAAGATTGGGTCATCTTGCAAATGTGGATGCACCCGTGGAATACACTGAAAGGGTAAAGATTCAGAGCTTTATTAACGGCATACGAGACGTCGAAACGAAGCGAGCCACATACGCGAACCCAAAGCCAACATTTGCTGAAACGGCATCCCATGCACTGACTCAGGAAACAGCGTCACTTTTGAGTAAGCCAGCATACAAAGCTCATCGCGTGGAAATGGAAAGGCCAGATTGGGTAGACACAATTTTGGAAGCACTAAAGAGATTACAACAAAACAATGCCGGAGTTATGAAGTGTTTCAAGTGCGGTAACCCAAGTCACATTGCACGTCATTGCAGCACCGGTCATGGTAGTTCCAACTTGGCTGGTCGTAAACGCAAAGCTGGAGGAGATAAACAAGAGCGAGTCAAATGTAAAGATCGAGAACTTGCCCCAGCTATTGAATGTCGTGTGATATCTATCTCGCAAACTGGAAGGAAATCGCGCAGTCTTACCCTCAAAGGAAATGTGGATGGCAAGGAGCGTGTACTGACTGTAGATACGGGCGCATCTCATTCCTTGATCCGATCTGATTTGGTCAACAGGAAAGTAAAGCCATTACCTGGAGCAAGATTGCGTACGATTACTGGCGAGTATAACTAAGTCCAGGGAGAAGTGGTATGTGAAGTCTTAATTGGAAAGGTCATGGTTCTACACAAATTCGTTGTGGCAGAGATCGTTGATGAAGTCATATTGGGAGTGGACTTCTTGGTTGACCATGACAGCAAGATCGATATGCAGAGAAGGGTGATGCGTTATAAGAACCAAGATATACCAATTAACTTCAGTTTGGAGAAAGGGTTCAGCAGTAATAGGGTACTGGTGGAAAAGACTCGACAAAGACCACGAAAGTCAAAGGCAAAAGTTGATAGATCGAATCGGCCAAATAAATCAAAATCAAAAGTATCTGCGAGAGAAACACTGGCATTGACAAAACCTAATGGACGCACAAAACCGAAGCAACGAATTTCCCAGAAAGAATGCGAGGGTAGTTTCAAGCCAGAGCACACTACTGTGGGGAAACGTGGGAACGATACTGGTTATGCAAAGCAAATCCATCCAGCGCAAGCTCTACGAAGTAGTTCATTGGCCAAACAACAGAGTGTGAAGGAACGAACCAGGGTATTGAGTAGTACGATGAAACACAGGTACCATGAGAACAATAATTCAAAAGGTTTTTTGGCGGGAGATTCGGTACTGTTATACAACCCTCACCGGCGGAAAGGTGTTCCATCCAAATTTCTGTGCAGTTGGGAAGGCCCGTGCAAAGTTGTGAAGAAGATCAGTGACACCATCTACCGCATACAAACCATTGGGAAACCACGAAGTAGAAGAGTGGTACATTTGGAGATGCTGGCAGCGTTTAGATCGAGAGATTTGTCTGGGACGATCAGACTTAGGTGGAGGGCAGTGTTACGAATATTAGCAAAACTAAGGGGTGCTGCCATCTCTAAACCGATGCTAAGGAGCGTCTTGCATGCACATCCATAGATCAATCATTATGTATCTACATAAACGAATAAAACATTATGTCTACACATATGTACGTACACGCAGCAAAGAAGAGATGCTCCAAAAGTATGCAATTGTAATTGTTGAAGTGTCGCTCACAAATACACGCATATGAGAAGCTATATACGTGCATCTGTAGTTATAATTATATGACGGCAACTAAGCAAATTCTGCAAGCTCCTAGAAGATGCCACGAGGAAATTACAGAGTATAAAAGCACCAGCGGTAGAGGCGCTATATTCAGTTTCGATTAAAAGGATATCTAGCGAGCAATAGCAGTATTATTTTGAAAGTCAGTTTCATTTAAGCCATCAGTTTGGTCATTAAGCCAGCTAGTTGAAAAGTATAAGTGTTATTGTGAAGTACTTTAATAAAGGCCATTTTTCCATTATTCAATATTGGAGTTATTTATTCAACAGTTTAGTGATACGAACTTAGCAAAAAGGCAAATAAGAGGATTTGCAAGCAAATTCGTTACAATATATATATTAGTGTGTATATAGTATATATATATAGTATACTAGGAAAGACCCCGCGAACTTCGTTTCGCCGAAATTAAGTTAAATATAACTGAAATACTTTTTGAATCCTGTTGAGCAACTTACAATTGTTCATTGTGCTTTTATTTTTTTTTATAAAAGCTTACATAATTACAGAAGTTATTAAAAAAATGGCTTGTGAAAATCAAATGAAATATAGATATGCAGTCATGTTAGAAGAACATCAACAGCAAAATTTTTAGAAAAAATCATTGCAATGCTCTTTATACAATGTGGAAAAATTAATAGAGTGTTTTGTGAGATGTAAGTGTCAATGAGTGAATACATCTTTATTCAAATATTGTTAGCTTATTTATACTAAATTATTCTAAACATATTCTTACATACATATTTTTTTAAGCATACATACTTACATACCTACATAAAACGACACAAATATGTACCTACATATGTGTGTTGAGCTGCGACTGTGGGAAACGCAATGTCAGCAAATTTGCCTGAATGCAAATTTGCTTTAGTCGTGTGTTGTACACACACCTGTATTAAATCCTGTGAATTGCTCTGTCAGCAACAATTAGCAAATGCCCCTTTTGTGTTGATTAAAATTTAGACTCTTTTTGTTACAGGGTAGCATATTAACTGGTTTACTCATTTGGCATTGAAATTGTTGGCTGTTTTCACTACATCTCCCTTTTTATCTGAATGCTTATGCATTTGGCGAATGCATGAGCATTCTATTTTTATTTAGTTAAGTATAAATTAATTCTATATTTTGTATTTTATGTTTGTAGGTTGAAAATTTACTTATTCTATTAATTTAAGTCTATTTTTGTGTATTATTATTTTCTTATTGTTTATGATATTGTTACTGGGAAATTTTTGCTTATCATTATTTCCTATTCTAGACGGGATTAAAGTGTAATTATTTTTGCTATTGAGATTTTCTACTTTATAGGGTATTAGAGTAAAATTATTATTTTTATCGATATTTTCTACCTTATAGGGCCCTTTATATCTACTATCTAACTTATAACTTGCTTCATTTTTTAATAACACTAAATTTCCTATAGTTATTTCCTTATAGTGAATATTTTTATCATAACTAATCTTTTGTTTTTCTTTAGCTTCTTTTACTAATTTAAAGGCTCTATCCTGTGATATTTGTAACCTATATTTAATTTCTTTACCGTAAGCCTCATAATTGTATAATGGGCTTACCGTATTTTCTTGTAAAAATTCGTAAGTCTGGGTTTTTTGCAAAGATCAATTCGAATGGGCAATAACTATGGACTGTAGATGGGGTTGTATTGTAACGATATGCAAAATATTTAAGATACTCATCCCAATCATCTTTGTTATAGGATATGTATGAACACACATATTCATTGAAAGTTCTATGGCTAAGTTCAACAGTGCCTAACGTTTGGTGGTGATAAGGCGTAGATGTTTTATGCTCAATATTAAGAAGCTTACATAGTTCCTCAAATACGCTATTTTTATATTCAGATCCCATATCCGTTATTATTGTTTTCATACTTCCATAAATTAAGATGAAATTTTCGAATATGGCTCTCGCTACTGTTTTTGCATGTTTGCTCTGTATAGGGATTGCAACTAAGTATTTAGTCAGAGTGACAGCGTATTCTTTTCCATTTAATGATCTCGGTAAAGGTTCAATTGTATCTATTTGTACTGTTTCGAACGCCTTCGGTGATGTTTAAGTCAAAATAATTGGTTTTTTTAAATTTTTATAAATTTTATTTTTATTACAATTTACGCATTTCTTTATATATTTTCTTATATCATTTTTCATAATTTTCCAGTAATATTTTTGTCTTATTTGATTAGTTGTTTGATTCCTGGGTGGCCACCATTAACAGGTTCATCGTGATATTTTTGAAGAATCTTTTTAATTTTATAATTTTTCGTCACATGCACAACCTCCGGAGTTAATGCAATTTTGAGAACTTTGGTACCTATTTGTTTAAATGTGTCTACTCGAGTATAATTAAACAATTTGTCTCCTAAGGACAACTGTATTTTCTTAATTCCCGGCTTTTTCCATAAGCCTGGTAAAGAATTGGCCTAAGTCAATCTTCGCCTCAACAATTTGATTCTCTATATTTATTTCACTACAAATTTTCTTTCCTTTTTTGAAATATAATTTCGAAGGATCGAAAACGAGCTGGACTAGTCTTTTTACTTCACATTTATTAAGCGCTTCGTATACTATAGGGTTCTCTTTGTCACTTTTCTTCTCTTCATTCCTATTACTGTTATTACTGGAATTCTTTTTAGTTTGCGATCTTGTCGTGGCTTTCATTATTTTACATGCCTGTACTGACATTTCTTTTAAATCATTGATATCTATTCGTGACAGAGCGTCTGACACGTAATTTTCTTTTCCGGCTATGTACTCCACCCCAAAGTCATTCTCTTCCAAATCTAATCTAATTCTAGTTAATTTAGATGAAGGGTTTTTCATTGAGAATAAATATGTTAAAGGTCGATGATCCGTTCTCACTGTGAATTTTCTGCCATAAACATATGGTCTAAAATATATAATGGCCCAATGTATGGCCGCCAATTCTTTTTCGATCCTGGCTTTATTTATTTCGCCTTTTGTAAATGATCTTGAGGCGTAGGCAATGGGTAATTGTTTTCCTTCATACTCTTGGCTTAGCACAGCACCGCAAACATAACCACTTGCATCAGTTGTAATAAAGAACTCTCTATCAAAATTGGGATATTGTAGGATATTTGGACTAATAAATGCTTTTTTTAGGTAGCTAAAAGGTTTCTCGCAGCCGTCTGCCCAATTGAAAATTACATTTTTACAAAATGCGACAAATCTTTTTGCTTCATCGGAATTTTGGGAGTTGGGTAAATTTGAACAATTTTAAATTTATTTGGGTCTGGTAAAATTCCAGTAATTGTGCATTTATATCTCAGATAAGTAACTTCTTGACTGAAGAATAAACATTTACCGGAATGTAATTTTAAATTATATTTTCTGCAAGTTGAAAAGACATTTCTTAAATTTTGTATCGTATGTTTTTCGGGGCATCCTAATACGACTAAGCCGTCCATGCATAAAAATGCTTGTGATGGTTTCAGACCTGCGAATGCCAATGTCATCATCCTCTGGAATGAGTTTGGAGCTACTTTGAGGCCATAAGGTAATCTTTTGAAACGATAAGTACCGTTATCCGCTGTAAAGGATGTGATATCTCTTGACTCTAGGCTGAGTTCCTGACATTAAATTTAGGGATGAGAAATATTTCGCTCTTCCTAATTGATCCAGAATATCATCTATTCTAGGCAAAGGGAATTTATCAGCTGTTAATTTTTTATTTATTTGTCTGAAATCAACAACTAAGGTAAGTGTCCATAATTTCATGGTACTAAGGATTTTTCTGAATTTCTACCTCTCTTGCGTTAAAACAAATGAAGGAAAACTAAAAAAGTAAATTTCTCCCATTTAATGGATCAATTAATATAA